>NW_026975046.1:812500-1093006 GCF_030014295.1 Loxodonta africana
ATATACTAGATTTTCTTTTATTTTTTTTTATTGTGCTTTAAGTGAAAAGTTACAATCCACGTCAGTTTCTCATACAAAAACTTATGTACACATTGTTATGTGACCCTAGTTGCTCTCACTGCAATGTGACAGCACACTCCTTCTCTCCACCTGTGTTCCCTGTGTCCATTGAACCAGCTCCTGTTCTCCTCTCCCTCCTCACCTTGACTCCAGATAGGAGCTGTCCATATAGTCTCATGTGTCTACTTAAGCTAAGAATCACACTCCTCACCAGTATCATTTTATGTCCTATAGTCTAATCTTTGTCTGAAGAGTTGGTTTCAAGAATGGTTTTAGTTTTGACAGACAGTGTGGGGGTCATGACCTCTGGGGTACCTCCATCTCAGTCAGACCGTTATGTCTGGTCTTTTTACTGGAATCTGAGGTCTGCATCCCACTTTCCTCCTGCTTCATCAGGGATTCTCTGCTATGTTCCCTTTCAGTGCAGTCATTGGTGGTAGCCAGGCACCATCTGGTTCTTCTGGTCTCAGGCTGATGGAGTCTCTGCTTTATGTAGCCCTTTCTGTCTCTTGGGCACCCCTTGGACACAGTCCCCTGGAGGGACAGTGGCAGGGCTGGCAGTAGCAGTCAGGATGCAGTTTCCTCCGGGGGAGACAGCAAGTCTCACAGTCTACTCACAACTCCGGAACCAGAGAAGAGCAGTGTTGTTGGCAAAAGCTAAGTACTTGCATTCGTTTTACTGTGCGCTCAGCCCCCAAGACAGCTTCAGTAGCTGTAGATCTCCCTGCACCTGAGATAGGTGTTGCTGTGCAGCCTGAGCCATTCTCCTGGCCTTGGAGAAGGAATAAATTAACAATTGGGGGAAAAGATAATCTGCCAGCTCCACTAAGCTGGGAAGCTCAGGACAGAAGAAGCTCCTTTCCAGGCACAAATGCTCCATGGACTTTGAATACCTTTCACCCCTGCATGGACCTGTGTAGGCCCATTTCGGTAGATTAGGCCCTTGTTACTGCAGTGGTGTATGTGCTGGGTATCCAACTTCAACTGTTTCACCTTCTGGTGGAGAGGTGTGTTTTTGATGTTTGACACTGCTCTGCCTATTAAACAGGGTCCTCACCTACCTACGTTGGGGGCCTGAGGACTGGTGGCTCCACCCACATCATCTAGACACCCACAACAGGGGTCCAAGGATAACAGGTGCCTCCCAGTCCTTACAAACAAAAGCGTAGGGTGCCTGTGGTCTGACTGCAGAACCCACCTACCTGTGCACTATAGAAACAGAGGTGCACTTTCCTCACAGATACTTGGGAGATGGTTCTCAGCAACCGTCTTTGTTCAGAGTGTGACCCCCTGCTGCAAGCAGATACCTGTGTCTACAACAATCACCCCTCCCCATATAAGACTATAGGACGTGAGGACCTACAATTGATGACCAACTACCTAGACACCTGAGCTGAATCTATACAAGAAAAGTGAATGGACTCCTAGGCTCATATACCTGGTAACAGGTCGAGCCATCTGGTGACAGGATGTTAAATCTTGAAAGTTGCAAATGATCAAGCAAGCTCACTCAAGCAGCCTATTTGGGCATATCAAAACAAAACAAAGCAAAAAGCTAGGATACAGTAGGCAAAAGTAAAAAAATAAAATAAAATAACTTATAGATGGCTCAGAGACAGCAGTCAATATCAAATCACATAAAGAAGCAGACCATGATCACTTCAACAATCTCTCAAAACAAAGAATCAAGGAATCTTCCAGATGAAGGTGTTTTCCTGGAATTACCAGATGTAGAATACAAAAGGTTAATATACAGAACTTTCAAGAGATCAGGGAGATCAGGCAAAATGCAGAACAAGCCAAAGAACACACAGATAAAGTAGCTGAAGAAACTAAAAAGTTTACTCAAGAACATAAAGAAAAATTTAATAGGCTGCAACAATCCATAGAAAGAAAGCAATCAGGAATTCAGGAGATTAACAATAAAATTACAGAATTAGACAACTCAGTAGACAGAGGAACAGTATTGACGAAATGGAAAGCAGAATTGGTGAGATTGAAGATAAATAACGTGGCACCAATATATTTGATGAAAAATCAGATAAAATTATTTTTAAAAAACATGAAGAAACCCTAAGAATCATGTGGGGCTCTATCAAGAGAAATAACCTATGAGTGATTGAAGTATCAGATTAGGGAGGGATAACAGAAAAGACAGAGAGAATTGTTGAAGATTTGTTGGCAGAAAACTTCCTTGATACCATGAAAGATGACTCATTGAACCCCACATAAGGTAGATCTCAAAAGAAAGTCACCCAGACATATTATAAAGAAACTTGCCAAAACCAAAGACAAAGAGAGAATTTTAAGAGTGGCTAGGAATAAATGAAAAGTCACCTACAAAGGAGACTCAATAAGAATAAGCTCAGACTACTCGAGAGAAACCATGCAGGGAAGAAGGCAATGGGATGACTTATATAAAGTGATGAAGGAAAAAAATTGCCAGCCAGCATCATATTATATCCAGCAAAACCGTCTCTCAAATATGAAGGTGAAATTAGGACATTTCCAGATAAACAGAAGATTAAGGAATTTGTTAAAAAAAAAAAAAAACCTACAAGAAGTACTAAAGAGGGTTTTCTGATAGAAAATCAACAATATCAGATATCAACCCAAGATTAGAATGCAGGACAGAGCAACCAGATATCAACCCAGGCAGGGAAATTACAAAAATAAATCAAGATAAAAAAATGCTCAGAACAGGGAAACAGTGATGTTATTATGTAAAGGATGACAATACTAAAATAATAAAGAGGGAGTGAAAAATGTAGTCATAGATCTTTCACACACAGAGATAGTCAAGGGGATAGAAAGATGTAAAAGTTAGGTTTAAACTTAGAAAAATAATGGCAAATATTAAGGTAACCAAAAAGGAGACTAACAATCCTACACATCGAAATAAAATACAAGAAAAACATAACAACTCGGGAAAAAAAAAAAATCAACAATGAATAAGAGGAAAAGACAATATACAAAGAATAACTACTCAGTACAAAAAATTAAGCAGAAAAAAGAAACTCGACAACATACAAAAAAAGATATCAAAATGATGGCAGAAAACTCATAACTACCATAATTACACTGAATGTAAATGGACTAAATGCACCAATAGAGACAGAGAGTGAAAGAATGGATTAAAAAACACGATCCATCTATATGCTGCCTACAAGAGACACTCCTTAAAGACACAAACAAACTAAAACCAAAGGATGGCAAAAATATATATCAAGCAAACAACAATCAAAAAAGAGCAAGAATGGCAATATCAATTTCTGACAAAATAGACTTTAAAGTTAAATTCACCAAAAAGGATAAGGAAGGACACTATATAATGATTAAACAGACAACATACCAGGAGGATATCACCATATTAAATATATACACACCCAATGACAGGGCTTCAAGATACATAAAACAAACTCTAACAGCATTGTAAAGTGAGATACACAGCTCCACAATAATATTAGCTGACTTCGACATACCACTTTGGTGAAGAACAGAACATTCAGAAAGAAGCTCAGTAAAGACATGGAAAATCTAAATGCCACAATCAACCAACTTGACTTCACATACATATACAGAACACTCCACCCAACAGCAGCCAAGTATACTTTCTTTTCCAATGCATATGGAACATTCTCTGGGAGAGACCACATATTAGGCCATGAAGCACACCTTAACAGAGTCCAATACATCAAAATATTGCAAAGCATCTTCTCTGACCAGGAAGCTATAAAAGTAGAAATCAAAAACAAAAAAAAAAAAGCAGGGAAATGAAATCAACCACTCAGAACCTGAGCATACCTTGCTTAAAAACGACTGGGTTTATAGAAGAAATTAAGGATGGAATAAAGAAATTCACAGTATCCAATGAGAATGAAAACACTTCCTACCAGAACCTTTGAGACACAGGTAAAGCATGCTCAGAGGTCAATTTATAGCAATACATGCACACATTCAAAAAGGAGAAAGGGCCAAAATCAAAGAATTATCCCTACAACTTGAACAAATAAAAAGAGAGCAACAAAAGAAACCCTCAGTCATCAGAAGAAATTAAATAATAAAAAGTAGAGCAGAATTAAATGAAATAGAGAACAGAAAAAAAAGTTGAAAGAGTTAACAAGACCAAAAGCTGGTTCTTTGAAAAAATTAACAAAATTGCTAAAACATTGGCCAAACTGACAGAAGAAAAAAAGGAGAAGAAGCAAATTACCCAACATCACAACAGACCCAACTGAAATTAAAAGAATCATATCAGATTAGTATGAAAAATCATACTCTAACAGCTTTGAAAACCTAGAAGAAATGGATGAATTTCTAGAAACACATTGCCTACCTAAACTAACAGAAACAGAGGTAGAACAATTAAATAAACCCATAACAGAAGGAGAGGTTGAAAAAGGTAATTAAAAAAATTAAAAATCTCCCAACAACAACAACAACAAAGCCCTGGCCCTGACAGCTTCCCCGGTGAGTTCTACCAAACTTTCAGGGAAGAGTTAACAGTACTACTAGTAAAGGTATTTTAGAGCATTGAAAAAGATGGAATACTCCCAAACTCATTCTATGAAGCCAGCATATCCCTGATACCAAAACCAGGTAAAGACACCACACACACACACACAAAATTACAGACCTATATTCCTCATGAACTTAGATGCAAAAAACCTCCACAAAATTCTACCCAATAGAATTCAATAACATATCAAAAAAATAATTCACCATGACCACATGGGATTCATACTAGGTATGCAGGGATGGTTCAACATTAGAAGAACAATCGAAGTAATCCACCATATAGGTAAAACAAAGGACAAGAACCACATGATCTTATCAATTGATGCAGAAAAGGCATTTGACAAAGTCCAACACCCATTCATGATAAAAACTCTCAGAAAATAGGAATAGAAGGAAAATTCCTCAACACAATAAAGGGCATTTATATAAAGCCAACAGCCAACATCACCCTAAATGGAGAGACTCTGAAAGCACTCCCTTGAGATGGGGAACCAGACAAGGATGCCCTTTATCACGACTCTTATTCAACAGTGTGCTGGAGCTCCTAGCCAGAGCAATTGGGCCAGATAAAGAAATAAAGGGCATCCAGATTGGTAAAGAAGAAATAAAAGTATTTCTATTTGCAGATGACTTGATCTTATACAGAGAAAACCCAAAAGAATCCTCAAGAAAACTACTGAAACTAATAGAAGAGTTCAGCAGAATATCAGGATACAAGATAAACATACAAAAATCAGTTGGATTCCTCTACACCAACAAAAAGAACATCAAAGAGAGAAATCACCAAATCAATGCCATTTACAGTAGCCCCCAAGAAGATAAAATACTAGGAATAATATTGTAACCAGAGACATAAAAGACCTATACAAACAAAACTACAAGACACTACTAAAAGAAATCAAAAGAGACTTACGTAAGTGGACAAACATACCTTGATCATAGATAGGAACACTGAACATTGTAAAAATGTCTCTTCTACTGAAAGCGATCTATAGATATGCTGCAATTCCAATCCAAATTCCAAGGACATTTTTTAATGTGATGGAGAAACAAATCACCAACTTCATATGGAAGGGAAAGAGGCCCCAGATAAATGAAGCATTACTGAAAAAGAAGAACAAAGTGGGAAGCATCACACTACCTGATTTTAGAACTTATTATACCACCATAGTAGTCAAAACAGCCTGGTACCGGTACAGCAGCAGACACATAGACCAATGGAACAGAATTGAGAATCCAGACATAAATCCATTCACTTATTAGCTGATATTTGATAAAGGCTCAAAGTCAGTTAAACGGGGGAAAGACAGCCTCTTTAACAAATGGTGCTGGCATAACTGGATATCCCTCCACAAAAAAATGAAACAAGATCCATACCTCACACCATGCACAAAAACTAACTGAAATGGATCAAAGACCTAAATATGAAATCTAAAATGATAAAAATCATGGAAGAAAAAACAGGGACAACACTAGGAGCCCTAATACATAGCATAAACAGTACAAAAAACATTACTAACAATGTACAAGCACCCAAAGAAAAATGAGATAACTCCTAATAATCAAACACTTATGCTCATCCAAAGTCTTCCCCAGAAGAGTAAACTGATTACCGACAGACTGGGAAACAGTTTTTAGCTATAACATTTCCGATCAGCATCTGATCTCTAAAATCTACATGATAATGCAAAAACTCAACAACAAAAAGACAAATAACCCATTTTAAAAATGGGCAAAGGATAGGAACAGGCACTTCAACGAAGAAGACATTCAGGCAGGTAACAGATACAAGAGGAAATGCTCACAATCATTAGCCATTAAAAAAAAAATGCCATTAGAGAAATGTAAATCACAACTACAATGAGATACCATGTCACTCCAGCAAAAAAAGGCTGCCATTAATCCCAAATCACAAAATAATAAATGTTGGAGAGGTTGTAGAGAGCCTGGAACATTTATTCACCACTGGTGGGAATTTAAAATGGTACAGCCACTTTGGAAATCAATCTGGCACTCCCTTAAAAAGCTAGAAATAGAACTACCATAGAATATGGCAATCCCACTCCTTGGAATATATCTTAGAGAAATAAGAGCCTTTATACGAACAGATATATGCACAACGATGTTCACTGCAGCACTGTTTACAATAGCAAAAAGATGGAAGTAACCAAGGTGCCCATCAACAGATGAATGGATAAATAAATTGTGGTACATTCACACGATGGAATACTTCACATAGATCAAGAACAATGATGAATCCATGAAATATTTCATAGCTTGGAGGAATCTGGAGGGCATTAGGCTGAGTGAAATTAGTCAGTTGCAAAAGGACGAATATTGTATGAGACCACTATTGTAAGAACTTGAGAAATAGTTTAAACAGAGAAGAAAATATTCTTTGATGGGTACGAGGGTGGGGAGAAAGGGAGGGAGAAGGATATTCGCAAATTTAGATAGTAGACAAGAACTATTTTAGGTGAAGGGAAAGACAACATACAATAAAGGAGAGGTCAGCATAACTGGACTAAATCAAAAGCAGTTTCCTGAATAAACCAAATGCTCCGAAGGCCAGAGTAGCAGGGGCAGCATTTGGGGGACCATGTTTTCAGGGGACATCTAGGTCAATTGACATAATAAAATCTATTAAGAAAACATTCTGCATCCCACTTTGGTGAGTGGCGTCTGCAGTCTTAAAAACACTATCAAGCGGCCATCTAAGATGCATCCATTGGTCTCAACCTACCTGGAGCAAAGGAGAATGAAGAACACCAAAGATACAAGGTAATTATGAGTCCAGAAGACAGAAATGGCCCCGTAAATCCGAGACTACATCAGCCTGAGACCAGAAGAACTAGATGATGCCCGTCTACAACCGAAGACTGCCCCGACAGGGAACGAAACAGAGCATCCCTGATGGAGCACGAGAGCAGTGAGATTGCAGACCTCAAAGTCCCATAAAAAAATCAGACTTAATAATCTGACTGAGACTAGAGGAACCCTGGAGGTCACGGTCCCCAGACCTTCTGTTGGCCCAAGACTGGAACCATTCCCAAAGCCAACTCTTCAGACAGGGATTGGACTGGATTATAGGATAGAAAATGATAGTGGTGAGGAGTGACCTTCTTGTCTCAAGTGGACACATGAGACTATGTGGGCAGCTCCCGTTTGGATTGGAGATGAGAAGGCAGAGGGGGACAGAAAGTGGCTGAATGGACACGGGGAATACAGGGCTGAGAGAAGGAGTGTGCTGTCTCATTAGTGGGAGAGGAACTAGGAGTATATAGCAAGCCATATACAAATTTTTGTATGAGAGACTGACTTGATTTGTAAAGTTTCACTTAAAGCACACACACACAAAAGATGGAAAGAATACACAGAGTCACAGTACCAAAAGAAATGGTCGACTTTCAGTCGTTTCATGAGGTGGCATATGATGAAGAACTGGTAGTAGTGAAGCAAGAAGTCCAAGCTACACTGAAGGCACTGGTGAAAAACAAGGCTCCAGGAGCTGACAGAATACCCACTGAGTTGGTTCAACAAACAGATGCAGCACTGTACATGCTCACTCCACCATGCAAAGAAATTTGGAAGCTAGCTACCTGGCCAACAGGCTGCAAGAGATGCACGTTTGTGTCCATTCCAAAGAAAAGCGATCCAACAGATTGTGGAAGTTATCAAATGTAAATCATAGTATTAGTAAATATGGTAAACAAACAAACAAAGAAACTCTATCTACTCTACAGTGAATATGACATTCTATCCCCAGGAGATCTAGTGAGTTTATGATGTTTTTGTTAGGTGCTGTTGAGTCAGTTCCAACTCATAGCGACCCTGTGTACAACAGAACGGAACAGTGCCCAGCCCTGGGCCTTTCTCATTGCTATGTCTGAGCCCACTGTTGCAGCCACAGTGTCAATCTGTCTCATTGAGGCTCTTTGTCTTTTTCACTGACCCTCTACTTTACCAAGCACGATGTCTTTTTCCAGGGGCTGATTCCTCCTGATAATATGTCCAGAGTACGTGAGACCAAGTCTTGCCACCCACCTTTCTAAGGAGCATTCTGGCTGTACTTCTTCCAAGACAGGTGTGTTCATTCTTCTAGCAGTCCATGGCATATTCATTATTCTTCACCAACAACATAATTCAAGTTTCAGTTCTTTTGCCTTCCTTATTCATTGTCCAGCTTTAGCTGCACATGAGGCGACTGAAAATATGATGGCTTGGTTCAGGCACACCTTAGTCCTCAAAGGGACATCTTCGATTTTTAACACTTTAAAGAGGTCTTTTGTAGCAGATTTGCCCAATAAAATATGTCATTTGATTTCTTGACGGCTGCTTCCATGGGTATTGATTGTGGATCCAAGTAAAATGAAATCCTTGACGACTTCAGTATTTTATCTGTTTATCGTGATTTTTTTCTTGTTCCAGTTGTGAGGATTTTTGTTTACTTTATGTTGAAGTGTAATCCATACTGAAGGCTGAAGTCTTTGATCCTCATCTTCAAATCCTCTTCACTTTCAGTAAGCAAGTTTGTGTCATCTGCATGTCTAGGCTGTTAATGAGTCTTCCTCCAATCCTGGTGCCCCTTCTTCTTCATAGAGTCCAGCTTCTTGGACTGTATGGATTATATGTTTTTTTAAAGACACTGAGTTTTTGGTAATTTACTACGGTAGCCCTTGAAAATGAATACAGAGCCCTTCACCAAGGACAAGTCAAGTTAGCACCAAAAATGTTTTTTTTAAGGGTAGCCACGTAGCATGAGACATGGCAGTTTTTAAAAGTATGAAGTAAAACTTTCAGCTTTGACAAAGAAAGGGCTCCTCTAAGTCCAAGTTCTAAGTCCATTGCTGTTGGGTCAATTCTATCTCATAGCGACCCTAAAGGACAGAGTAGAATTGACCCATAGGGTTTCCAAGGAGTGGCTGGTAGATTCGAACTGCTTGGATAAGTATTGTGAAAAAATACAACCCTGACACACAACTTTTCTGAGCTTAGTATTAAAACAAAACAAAACAAAAAAAAGTTGGTATCGAGTGGATTCTCACTCATAGGGACCCTACAGGACAGAGTAGAGCCTCCCCACAGGGTTTCCAAGGAGGGACTGGTAGATTCAAACTGCAGACCTTTTGGTAGCAGCCAAATGCATAATCATCGCACCACCAGTGGCTTTCAAATCAGCTATAGGCTGATGATCTTCAAATTCTTAGAACCTGGAAAACCTCACAGTGGTATCCACAGCTGGGAACTGTTCTCCACACTTGGATGACCTCAGACATCCAAATCTAACATGTCCGGAAAAAAATCTTTTGGTCATTTTCTCAAGTTTGTTCCTCCATGGTTTTCCACATGGTAGAGAATGGCTCTGGTGACCATGCGCTCATGGTAGCCTGAATTCTAGAAGTCACCTTTGATTCTCCATTCCCCTCATCCCATACATCTGATCCACCAGCAATTCTTGGCAGCTCAAGCTCCAAAGTTCACCTGAAGCCTGCCCACTGTTCCCACCTGCACTGCCACCATCACTGCTCACCCTGACCACTGCAGAAGCATCCTCACCAGTCCTCTGTATTTGCTGTCTTCAAGTTCTCCTGGGCTACAGTTAATTCCTGGGACACATTCTTTCTCAAGACCATTGAACAATAGAAGGAGAAGGGCATTTAGTTGTATGCTACCTCCTCCGCTTGAGCTGCATGCCCCTCAGAAATCACTTTTCACTGTCCACTCTATAATGTCTCTATTCCAATTTCCTGTCTTTGGCCGCACTGCTTTGATAGCGTGCATGCATATGTGCTTCAGGGGTCATGTAGACAGATGCCCTGGAGGAATTTTTCTTAGTACAATCATGGTCGTGTGCCATCAAGAGATTCTGACTCATATCAACCTTGTATGACAACTTAGAATTGCCTCACAAGGTTTCCTAGGTTGCAGTCTTTATGGCGCAGCCCTGGTGGCACCGTGGTTAAGAGCTCGGCTGCTAACCAAAGGGTGGACAGTTTGAATCCACCAGTTGGTTCTTTGCGGAAAGACATGGCAGTCTGCTTCTGTAAAGACTTATAGCCTCAGAAACCCTATGGGGCAGTTCTGCTCTGCCCTATAGGGTCACTATGAGTTGGAATTGATTCAACAGCAACTGGTTTGGATTTTGTTTGGTTAGAATCTTTACGGGAGCCCATCTCCAGATCTTTTCAACCCCTGAGCTGGTGGGTTCCAACGGCCCACCTTTCAGTTAGCCAAGCACTTAACCGTTGCACCTCCAATACTTAACTCTGCGCCGGAGAGGGCCCTCTCCTGACGTCTCCTGTCTCCTCACCCCGTACACCTAGGCCTTGTCCTTGCTTCTAGACCCCACCCTCCCCTCTGGAGACCCAACTCCCCCACGCCCGCCCCACACCCGGGCCGCTGGGCGGGGCCGGCAGCCATGTTCCTCGCCGTCCAGCCAGTTACTCCCGGAAGTGCTGGGACGGGTGGTGAGGGGCCCGGGCCGGATGGCGCGCCTTAGAGAGGATACTGTTCATGCTGCGTTCCCTGCCGTGTTCTCTGAAAGGTATGAAACTCCGACACCTGGCTGGAGGGACCGGCTCCCAGACTGAACAAGCCCGGCCCCTCGAAGGTGTGGAGGGAAGGCGCCAGGAGGGAGGGTCCCAGTGCCAGCATCCCGGGGGCTCCAGAGGTTGGAGAGTCCGGACGTTGGGTTAGCAGCTCGCATCGCCCCCTCAGGCGTACCCCGTCCCGAGTGATCCCCAGGGGCGGACGCGGCACGGGGGCGGGCGGACGCAGCCACTCTAGGGTCTGCGAGAGGGAGCCTCTGGCCCGGGAGACGCAGCTGGTCTGCAAAATTTGCAGCCCCGTGGATTTGCGGGGGGCGGGGGTGGGGGTCCAGCCGCGGGATCCAGCTGCGGAGTGCCCTCGGGCCTGGGGGCTTGAAGGGCTTGGGGAGAAAGGCCGTGTCCAGGGCTGCGCCCAGGTCCCTACTCTGCCCGGGGCGGGTTTGCGGGCCAAGCTGGGGGATGGGGGCCTGCCCACCCCGCCCCCCACCTGCTCCCTGTGCCAGGGGGGAAACCAAGGCCCAGAGTTCGCCCGGGGGGGGTGAGATTCCAGACTGAGGGCGGGGCACTCGCCCCCATTCCTCCTCCCACCCCCACCAGACTCCGTAGGGTGCCACGGACAGGGGAGAGAGGGATCCCCTGCCCAAGGCTCTGCTGCCCCTTACTGTTTTGGGCACTGTGCCTGGGAGGCTGAGGCACCCCGCGCCCGCGCCCGCGCCCGCGCCCGCGCCCGCGCCCGCGCCCGGCTGGTCTACTCTCGGGGCTGGGGCGTCGGCGCGGCCCCACCGGGAAAGGAAGGGGTCCTGGGAATCTGTGGAGCAGCGCGGGGATCCTACTCCTTGTGGATGCAGCAGCGATTCAGTGTCTGTTAACAGTGTGGATGCCGGGTCCCGCTCCCCCTCTGCGTGGCAGGGGTGGGGTAGCAGGAAGGGGTCCTGAGCAACCATGTTGTTTGTTAACTTAAACGTTTGTGCGGCGCTGTGTACCGGTCGCTGTGGACGCGGTCTCTGGTGCTGAGGGGATTTGAGGGTTCCTCACACTGGCGGGATTTGGAGCCTCTACCCTGGTGGCAGTAGGTTTAGTGGGTTACCCTGGTGGCGTAGTGGTTACGTGCTAAGGCTGCTAGCCAAAAGGTTGGCAGTTTGAATCCACCAGGCGCTCCCTGGAAACTGTGGGGCAGTTCTACTCTGTCCTATAGCGTCGCTATGAGTCAGAATTGACTCGATGGCAACGGGTGTGTTTTGTTTTTTTTTTTTAGGTTGGAGATTAGGTGTCTCTCAGGCTGACATTTGAAAGTCTGGAGCTGACGGTTTATGAGGGTTTCTAAGGGTTTTAAGCGCTCCGGCCATGGGCACCAACCCGATCTTCCAGCACCTGCGGACGGACCGCCCCCCCTCCCCCCCCGGGGGATTGGCTGCTCTGGGACCCGGAGCCCAGAGGGCGGTGAGAAGCTGACAAACGTGAGTGATGTCCTGCAGGCTCCAGTTGGCGGGGCAGCCCTGCTCACATGGTCTCAATACCGGCAATCCGGCAGTCGGCTTCGTGCCTGGGGGTGGTTTCCGAATGTTCCCTCGTGTCCCCCGACCCGTGCGGGGCGACAACTCTCCCCTGGGCGGGTACCTAGTAGAGGCCTGCAGGGCATCAGGGTATGGAGGGGCAGAGCTTGGGCGGGGAGGGCGCGGCCCTGCAGGTTCCTGTACATGACCACGGCAGGGGGGTGCGGGTCGTGAAGGCTGGACCTGGTAGAGGACCCACTAGGTCGCACAGAAGGAGTGGGTTAGGATAATCATAGCATTAACGGGAGTATTGAGAGAGCGCCCTGGGGCGTTGGGTCCCTCGGGAAGAAAAGCTTCTGCTGTCGCCACTGGAGCGGTACCCAGGTCGTCCGGGCTTAGGTCCAGGAGGTTCCCATGCTCAGAGGGCCTGGTGGGCAGAACAGAACCGGCGGTGCGCGCGCCCTCTCGCGGCCTTGCACCGAATCGCTGAAGTCCAGTGTCAGGCGATTCTAAGCCATGGTTTTGGAACTGAATAGTGAAGCAGAGCAAATGATGCAGTGCCTTGATGGGACCGGTGGAGACAACAAGAAGCAAAGCACAGCTCAAACTTCAAAATTCCACTGAGTGTTAGTAGGATTTGGAGGAAGAAAATAGACGGAGAGTCGAGAGGCCCAGAGATGCAGAAGGGTTAGAGGATTAGGGTTAGGGGTTAGGGTTTGGTGTTAGGGGTCCAGGTTTGGGGGTTAGAGGTTTGGGAGTTAGGTTTAGGGGTACAGGTTTTAGGTGGTTGGGGGTTGGGGTTAGGGCTGGGGTTACTAGGCTCGGGCACAAGTGGTTTAGGGTTAGGGTTAGAGTGAGGCTGAGATTGATTCCCCAGTCTTGTGTACCGTCTTTCCTTCGCCAGAGTTACCACCGATCTGTTGTTTGGTTGGAAACCCTGGTGGCGTAGTGGTTAAGAGCCACCGGTGCTAACCAAAGGTCTGCAGTTCGAATCCACCAAGCACTCCTTGGAAACTCTATGGGGGCAGTTCTAATCTGTCCTGTAGGGTCGCTATGAGCTGGAATCAACTCGACAGCAGTGGGTTTGGTTTTTTTGGTTATTGTTTAGTTGGCTTTTCTCTACCCGCTCTTCGTCTCCCTGGTGAACATCAAGGATTGTTTCTGTGCGTAAATGTTTTCATGAGTTTTTATGATAGTGGTCTCTTACTGTATATGACGTTTTGTGATTGACTTAGTGTGATGCGCCCCAGATTCATCCATGGTGTGAGATGTTTCGGAGATTCATCATTGGTCTTTATTGTCGTGTAGTGTTCCACTGTGTATGTACCGTAGTTTGTTTATCCATTCCTCTGTGGACGAGCACTTAGGTTGTTTCCATCTTTTTGCAACTGTGAATAATGTTGCAGTGAACACGGGTGTGCATGTGTCTATTCCTGTGACTGCTCATGGAAACCCTGGTGGCTAGTGGTTAAGTGCTATGGCTGCTAACAAAAAGGGTTAGGGTTTGGGCTTAGGGATGTTAAGGTTAGGGTTGTTAGAGTTAGGGTCGTTAGGGTTTGGGGTTAGAGTTTAGGGTTAGGGTTTTTTGGTTGGGGTTAGGTGTTAGGGTTAGGTTTAGGGTTTGAGGTTAGAGTTTGGAGTTAAGGTTAGGTGTTAGGGGTTGCAGTTTGGGGTTTAGGGTTTTGGGGTTTAGTCGTTAGGGTTTGGTTTAGGTTTTAGGGGTCAGGGTTTAGGTTTAGGGTTGGGGTTGGTGTTGGGTCTGTTTGGGATATGTGGTTTGGGGTTAGAGGGTGGGTGTTAGAGGGTTGGGGTCTAGAGGGTTGGGGGTTAGAGATTGAGGGAGTTAGAGGGTGAGGGGTTAGAGGGTGAGGGGGTTAGAAGTTGAGAAGATTATAGAGTGAGGGAGTGAGAAGGTGAGGGTGTGAGGGGGTGAAGGTTAGGATTTAGGGTTAGAGGGTTTAGGCTTAGGGTTCAGAAGCTTGGGGTTAGGGGGTTAGGGTTTTTGGGTTCAGAGGTTGGGGTTGGTGTTGTGGTTAGGGTTAGAGAGTTAGGGTTAGAGGGTTAGGCTTAGAGGATTAGGGTTAGGGCTAGGGCTTAGGGGTTCAGGTTTAGGGGTTTGGGATGGGTTTGGGGTAAGGTTTTAGGGTTTAGGATTAGAGGGTTAGGCTTAGGGCTTAGAGTTTAGGGTTTTAGGATTTAGAGTTTAGGGCTTAGGGCTTAGAGCCTAGGGTTTAGGGCTTAAGGTTTAAGGCTTAGAGTGAGCGTTAAGGCTGGGGGCTGGGGTTAGGGTTTAGGGTATTAGGGTTAGAGGGTTAGACGGTTTAGTGTTTAAGCTTAGGGTTTAGGGGTTAGGGGTTGGAGTTAAGGGTGTTAGTGTTTAGGGTTTTGGCGTTTAGGGTGTTAGGGTTAAATGTGTTAGGGCTAAGGGTGTTAGGGTTTTAAGTGTTATGGTTTAGGGTTTAGAGTTAAGTGATAGGGTTAGGCTTAGGCTCATTCTTAGGTTTAGGGCTAGGGATTTGAGGTTTAGGGTTTGGGGTTAGGTTTGGAGGTTGGGGTTAGGATTAGGGCTAGGGTTAGAGGGTTAGGGTTAGAGGTTAGAGTTAGAGGGTTAGGGTTTCGGATTAGGGTTTCATGTTAGCGTTAGAGGGTTAGGGTTCGAGGGTTAGGGTCATTAGGGTTAGGGTGGTTAGGGGTTAGGGTTAGGTGTTAGGGTTTAGGGTTTACGGTTAGGTTTAGGGTTTGGGGTTTGGGATTTGAGGTTTGGGTTTAGGGTTTGAGGCTTAGAGTATAGGGTTTAGTGTGTAGGGTTTTGATGTGTAGTGTTTTGGGGTGTAGGTGTTTAGGTTGTAGAGTTTAGGGAATAGGGGTTAGGGTTTGGGTTAGGGTTAGAGTTTAGGGCCTTGGGGGTTAGGACCTAAGGGCTTAGGGTCTTAGGGGCTTTGGGGCTCAGGGCTTAGGGGCTAGAGTTAGAGGGCTAAGGCCAGAGGGCCCGAAGGCCAGAGGGCCAGGGTTATGGTTTGATTCCTGGCTGGCAATTTTTTTCCTTCAATATTTTGTGTAAGTCATCCCTTTGCCTTCTTGCCTGCATGATTTCTGCTGAGTAGTCCAAGTTTTTTATTATTTACTCTCCTTTGTTGGTGACTTCCTTTATCCCTAGCCTCTCTTAAAATTCTCTTTATATTTGATTTTGGCAAGTTTGATTATTATGTGTCTCGGTCACTTTCTTTTGAGATCTACCGTATGTGGAATTCGATGAGCATCTTTCATGATATCAGGGAAGTTCTGCCAACAAATCTTCAACAGTTCCCTCTGTATTTTCTGTTAGCCCTCCCTGTTCTGGTACTGAAATCACTCATAGTTATTTCTCTTGATAAAGTCCCACATGATTCTTTGGATTTCTTCATTTAAAATTCTTTTATCTGCTTTCTCTTCAAATATATTAGTCCCAAGAGTTTGATCTTCCATCTCAGTAATTCTGCCTTCCAATTCCTCAATTGTGCTCTTATTACTTTCTATTGAGTTTTCTGACTCTGTAATTTTATTGTTAATCTTCTGAATCTCTGATTGCAGTCTCTCTATGGTTTCTTGCAGCTTATTAAATTTTTAACTATGTTCTTGAGTAACCTTTTTAATTTCTTCAGCTGCTTTATCTTTGTGTTCCTTGGCTTGATCTGCATTTTGCCTCATTGGAGAAATCCTTGGGCCCTTCACTGGCACGCCATGCAGCTCCACGACGTCCACTCCTGGCCCTGACATTTGGCCGGTGCCCCACTGAACATGTGCTCCGGAGCCATGTTTCTCCACCCATCACTATCATTCTGCCACCAGGGGATATGTGAGTGTGGGAGTCACCATTTCTCACTGGCAGCAGCATCACAAGTCACTAGACTTCCAGGTACCCGCAGACGTAGGCTGCCTTCTGCCTCAGGAAACGTCCCGAATCCTTTATACCAGACGCTGACACTGGGCCACTGGTGGACATTCATTTTCATCCACACAGAGGTCTGGGTGAGGGTCAGCAGGCCAGGTAGGTGAAGTCAAGGCCAGGTGGGCGGGACTAAGGTTTCTTTGCCATCACCATGGAGAGAGTCTCCCCACCGGAAGAGTGGGCAGAGCTTATGATGGGCCTGGTGACAAGACTTAGCCAATGGCAGAGATCCAGTCCACCAGGCAGATGACACAGGGTCCTCCATTGTGACCTAGGACACCTAGTGGCCAAAGGATTTGAGCACACCCTGGGAAAGGCTATGCAGGCACAAGGGAGCCCCTGGTGCGGACTGCTTCACGGCATTGGCAGAGCAAGCCAGGGTCCAATTTTCCCACTTTCCTCAGGATATCAGTATGCAAGACATCCCCACTCACCATCTCTTGCCTCTCTCTCTGTATGTGTTCATTCTCTGAAATCTCTTCTTTCTCCCCCCATGCACTTCACAGCTTGGAGTGCCTGATAGAATGCCTAGAGACGAAAGAGCAAAGGGAGAAGGCCTCTGGCTCTACTGGTTGCCCATGGGCAGAGAAGATCTGCTAGTCTATCTGGAAGGTCTAGAGAGTAGTCATTGATTGGGGAGCTACATCACGGGTGGACCCTGGCCAGGTGAAGCTTGCTGACACGGGGCAGCCTCTCCGGAGACTACTAATTCCGCTGATAACATTCTATGCAAATACCCGGGTGAGTGCCATGGGCAGAAAACATTGACACATACCTGCCAGAGGCCTATTCTGGGTCTGAAGAGTCCACCCTGGTCTCCAGCAACTCATCATCTCAGCACACACTTTGCCTGCACGCATGGAAATTGCCTCTCTCAACGAATGTCTTCACCTGCTAGGAAACACACGAAGTCACTCAGCCAAAGGAGAGCACAGGCAAAGTCAACTGAAGCCCGTATTGTCAAGATTTTGCTTCTGTTGGGGCACAGCCCCCGGTGGCACAGTGCATGCGCGTCACTTCTCCAAAGACAAGGCCGAAATCCGGGCATCCAGGGCCCCAGCAGTCCAGAGTCTGCGCATGGCGGCATATGGATCGCCTCTTTGCCACATACAGGAGGGAGGCCTGTGCCCTAGACTGGCTCCGCTAGAGCTCCACGACCTCAGCTATTTTCCCTGACCTTTGGCCCGTGCCCTCATGATTGTGTGATCTCTAGTTACACTTCACCTCCGACCACTCTGAGTCCGCCACCTGCGGATACCTGAGTATGGAAATTAACATCTATCACTCGCTGCAGTGTCACAGGTCGGTCACTAGGTGTCTAGGCTCAGACTGACCTTGGCTGTCTTCTGCCCAGGCAACTAGCCTAAGCCTTCAAAGGAAATGAGGACACGTGGTCACTGGCCGACATCCTTTAACCAACACTGAGTCCCTGGTCAGCATCCTGGAGTCCTGGCAAGAAGAGCCAGGCACCTCCAGGAGCATCTGGAGCAGGAGACAGGGGCTGAAGAAGCTACCACACCTACTGGTGCTGCTACACATGTGGGTGACCTGGCTGCAGAGATTGCAGGCATGGCCTCAAGGTCAAAGGAGAAAGCACCTGAAGACGTGCTAGGACTCTTAGACTGAGAGAAGCAGGATGTCTGGACTGCAAAATATGCACCCTTCAGGGAAGAAGTTCATTCAGGCTTCTTAAACCCACCTCACCTGGAAAATCCATCCTCTTTTAGCCTTGTGCCCCTTCCACGCCCCCTCTAGTACAAAGAGAGATGCAGCCCTACGGCACCAGGGTGGAAGAAGCCCCAGGATAGCTGTCCGAAGACATGAGGTCCACTCAAAAGCTTCCCCCGCCAAGGAGAGAAGAGGACAAGACTCACCTGCAGATGAGGTCTCAGGGCCCTGAGAATGAGCATAATGTTTGTAAGGAAAGAGAAATGGGATTTCAGTGGGACATGGAAGTCTGAGAAAGAGCCTCTGCAAAGATAGCTCTAAGGGAGGTGTGATTGTGAAGGTGGGCTGGTCACTGAGTTCTTTGTAGTACAAGGTACCAGACAGAAGCCAGACTCTGGGGGGAACCTGCCTGCCGGTGAGCAGCGGGCATAAAACCCTAAACCAATGAGAATCGAATCCCTTCCCAGCAGCTTCTGCACAGATCAGTGATGTTTGCTTGGTCTTTCTCTTTTCTGTGGTCTAACCTGATCTGTTCTGAGATCAGAGAGTTGGAATAGAAAAGCCTGACTGAGATGAAACGAGCAAAGAGAAGACAAGGCCTCCTAAATCTGGTGAAGACAGAACACAGATAACCAAAGGTGAGGATGGGAAGAAACAGATTGAGTTCCAAGTCCCATCCACAGTATCCCAGGGCCTGGGAATCCCTGGAAGTGCCAGAGGTGTGTACTCCCTGGGAGATGTGACCCCAAGTGTCAGAGGAATCCCTATGGAGCAAGGAAGGGAGGGCAGGGCCTCTAGGATGGGCACTTCCATACAGGCTGCCCATGTGAATTTCTCAGAGTGACCGTGACAGATCCTGAGAGGGACAGTTTGAGGCAAAGGAAAGTAAGTTTTCTGAAGAGGGGTGAATTCCACAGTCTCCTGATAATGAAACAGAAATCCCGTCCTGCTCAGAGGTACTGAGTAGGAGGGATTGTGAATTCCCATCCTGCACAGAGGTTGGCTGGGAAGTTCGACTGTCTAAAGACAATGTGGCCAAAGTCTTCTTTATCTTTCAAAGATATATCTTCAACTTCCTGCAAATTCAATCCTGAAAAAAAGCCTAGAATATACAAGTGTGGGTTTTTCAGGAGAGCAACAAGGGGAGAAGGTGATAGTGGCATATCAGAGAAGGAGAACAATAGTCTAAGGGTCCCTGTGTTACTTAACGAATCAAGTATTCTTCCTTACCTGTAGACATGCAAATTCAGTAGATGTTTTAGCAATAACTGCATTAATCCTCACAGAATTCTTTTTGGCCATTTCGAGGCATAGAGACCAGAAGAAGTCATTAGTTACAAGAGCAAGCAATAATTCGCTGGTCTGAATTTTGTTCAATTTCTGTGTTTGCCCTTCATAGATGGATAAAAGTCTCTGAATCTGGCATTGAAGACAGTGTTTTCTCTATTGTTATGGATTGAATAGTGTCCCCCAAAATGTGTGCCAACCTGGCCAGGCCATGATTCCCAGTATTGTGTGGTTGTCCTGCATTTTGTGATCTGATGTGATTACTTATGTGTTGTAAATTCTAACCTCTGTAATGTTAATGAGGCGGGATTAGAGGCAGTTAGGTTAATGAGGGAGGACACAATCTACAGGATAAGGGTGAGTCTTGAGTCAGTCTCTTTTGAGATACAAAGAGAAAAGTGAGCAGAAATGAGAGGGACCTCATACCACCAAGGAAGAAGTGCATGGAGTGGAGCATGTCCTTTTGACCCAGCGTCCACGCGCTGAGAATTTCCTAGGCCAGGGGAAGATGGATGACAAGGACTTTCCCCCAGAGCCACAAAGAGAGAAAGCTTTCTCCTAGAGCTGGTGCCCTGACTTCAAACTTCTTGCTTCTTAAACTGTGAGAGAATAAGTTTCTGTTTGTTAAAGGCATCCACTTGTGGAATCTCTGCTATAGCCACACTAGATAACGAAAAAACACATATATCAAATAGTCAAAAAAAAAAAAAGGTTTCAAATACACACACATACACCTATGATGTTATTAAACTTTAAAAAGTTTTACATTCTTATAACACATTTAACAAGAGATTTGTATACAGAAGTTATAATAAGAGCCATCCCCACATAAGTATATTGTACCTGCTCCCCCAAAGTGTCCAGTGTCCAAAGATACATATGTACCCTTTTACACACTTCTTTTTGCCGGGACACATGTAAGTACATTCATTTGTTTGTTTTTATGGAAATTAGGTCACACTCTACCCATGTTTTTCTCTGAATCACTCTTCACTTGACAATTTCTCATGGTTCCTCTAAATCAGCAGACATGGAAGAAGCACTCTTTTTGGTTCTTCCTATTTTTAACTCCCACCACTCTTCTGTCAGTTTGTTGTACTGTGGTGGCTTGCATGTTGCTGTGATGTTAGAAGCTATGCCACCGGTATTTCAAATACCACCATGTTCACCCATGGTAGACTGGTTTGAGTGGAGCTCTGGATTTAGACAGACTAGGAAAAAGGACCTAGTGACCTATTTCTAAAAACAACTGGCCAGTGAAATCTTACAAATAGTACTGGAACACTGTCTGATTGAATGACAGAGGATAACCCCTTAGGTTGGAAGGCACTCAAAATATGAGTGGGGAAGAGCTACCTTCTCAAAGTAGATCCCACTTTAATGACGTTTCCTGATGGGGCACAACTCATAATGAGAAGAAACTGATGCAAATATCCTTTAATAATCAGAACGTGAAATGAAGGAAGTATGAATCTAGGGAAATTGGAAGTCATCAAAAATGAAATGGAATGCATAAAGGTCAGTAATCCAAGGCATTAGTGAGCTGAAATAGCTTGGTTTTGGACATTTTAAACTAGACAATGATATGTTCTACTATGCCAGGATTGAGATACTGAAGAGAACGGCATCATATTCATCGATAAAAAGAACATTTCAAGATCTTTTCTGAAGTAGAACACTACGATCAATAGGATAATATTCACAGGCCTACCAGGAAGACCAGTTAATAAGACTATTATTCAAATTTACACACAAATTATGAATGTGAAAGATGAAGAGGTTGAAGGTTTTTACCAAGTTCCGCAGTTTGAAACTGATCAAACGTGATGCATTCATCAATCAAGATGTACTGATAATTACGTAATTAGAATGCGAAGTTGAAAACAAAGCAGACAAATCAGCAGTTGGAAAATAAGGTATTGATGATAGAAATGACAATGAAGCTTACATGATAGAATTTGGCAAGACCAATGACTTATTCATTGCACATACCTTTCGTCAGGAACATAAATGGTGATTATACTCGTGAACCATTCCAGGCAGAATAGATAGGAATCAAATTTGTGGAAGGTGATGATGGAGAAGGTCAATACCATGAGTCAGAATCAGGCCAGGGGCTGACTTCAGAACAGATGATCAGTTGCTCATATTCACGTTCAAGTAGAAGCTGAAGAAAATTAAAACAAGTCCATGAGTCAAAGTATGCCCTTGAGTATATCAAACCTGAATTTAGAGACCATCTCAAGAATAGATTTGATGCACTGCACACTAATGATCGAAGACCAGATTAGTTGTGGGATGATAGCAAGGACATCATATATGAAAAAAACAAAAAGTCATTAGAAAGACAGGAAAGAAAGCAAAGACCAAAGAGGATGTCACAAGAGACTCTGAATCTTGCTCTTGAATGTACAGTAGCTAAAGAGAATGGAAGGAAAAATAAAGTAAAAGAGCTCAACAGAATACCTGAAAGGGAAGCTGGAGAAGACAAAGTATGATAATAATAATGTGAACAGATCTGGAGTTAGAAAACCAAAAGGGAAGAAAACACCTGGCATTTCTCAAACTGAAAGAACTGAAGGAAATATTCAAGCCTCTAGGTGCAATACTGAAGGAAGGATTCTATGGGCAAAATATCGAACAACACAGGAAACATCAAAAGAAGACGGAAGGAATACACAGACTCAATACGCCAAAAAGAATTGGTCGACGTTCAACCATTTCAGGAGGTAGCATTGGATCAAGAGCTGATGGTACTGAAGGAAGAACTCCAACCTGCACTGAAGGCATTGGCAAAAAACACGGCTCCAGGAACTGATGGAGTACCAAATGAGATGTTTCAACACAGGGACGCAGTGCTGGAGGCGCTCACTTGACTATTCCAATATATTTGGAAGACAGCTACCTGACCAAATGACTGGAAAAGATCTATATGTGTACCCATTTCAAAGAGAGGTGGTCCAACGCAATGCGGAAATTATCGAGCAACGTCATTAACATCCCACGCAAGAAAAATTTTGCTGAATATAATTTAAAAACAGTTGCAGCAGTACACAGACAGGCAACTACCAAAAATTCAAGCTGGATTCAGAGGAAGACATGGAACGTGGGATATCATTTCTGATGTCTGATGGATCTTGGCTGAAAGTAGAGAATATCAGTAAGATGTTTACCTATTTTTGTTTCCTATACAAGCACACTCAACTGTGTGGCTCACGACAAATTATGGATAGCTTAGCAAAGAATGGGAATTCCAGAACACTTAACTGTATTCATGCGGAATATCTACATAGACCAAGAGGCAGTCATTTGAGTAGGGCAAGGGGATACCGTGTGGTTTAAAATCAGAAAGTTATGTGTCATGGTGGTATCCTTTCACCATACTTACTCAATCTGTATGCTGAGCAAACATTCTGAGAAGCTGGTCTCGAAGAACAAGAACATGGCATTAGTTTTGGAGAAAGATTCACTAACAACCTATGATATGCAGCTGATACGACCTTGCTTGCTGAAAGTAAAGAGGACTTGAAGCAGTTACTGATGAAGAGCAACCACTACAGCCTTCAGTATGGATTACACCTCAACATAAAGAAAACAAAAATTCTCACAACTGGACCAGTAAGCAACACCATGATAAACAGAGAAAATACTGAAGTCATCAAGCATTTCATTTAACTTGAATCCATAATCAATGCCCACAGAAGCAGCAGTCAAGAATTCAAACAATGTATTGCATTGGGCAAATCTGTTGCAAAAGACCTCCTTGAAGTGTTGAGAAAGAAAGATGTCACTTTGAGGACTAAGGTGTGCCTGAGCAAAGCCATGATATTTTCTATCACCTCACATGCTTGAGCAAGTTAGACAATGAATACGGAAAACCGAAGAACTGATTCATTTAAAATATGGTGTTGGCAAAGAATACTGAATATACCATGGACTGCCAGAAGAATAAACAAAACCATCTTGGAAGAAGTACACCAAGAATGCACCTTAGAAGCAAGGATGGCGAGACTTCGTCTCACGTGCCTTGGACATATTTTCAGGAGGGACCTGTCCCAGGAGAGGCTCATCATGCTTGGAAAAGCTGAGGGTCAGAAAAAAAGAGGAAGGCGCTCAACAACATGAACTGACACAATGGCTGCAAGAATGGGCTCAAACATAGCAATGATTGTGAGGATGGTTCAGGATCAGGCGGTGTTTCATTCTGTTTTACACAGGATCGATGGCATCTAACAGCCACAACTAACATATGTATGCATATATATATGTATGTGTGTATGTGTGTGTGTGTATATATATATACCCATTGCCATCGAGTCGGTTCCAACTCATAGTGACCCTACAGGACAAAGTAGAACTGCCCCACAGAGTTCCCAAGGAGCGCCTGGTGGATTCGAACTGCTAACCTTTTGGTTAGCAGCTATAGCTATTAACCATTATGCGACTAGGTTTTCCATATATATATATTCTCTTCACTAGTTTTGCATCTCTAGAGATCCCAGCTAAGACATTTGGTACCTACTGTGGTTCTAGAGGAACCAAATCTTAAGGATGAGTTTTCTGAATTGATTCTCAAGTCTGGCTAGTCTTAAAGGCACTGATGACTGTCTCCAGTAGTAAACAGGCTATTGCTAATCCATGGTGGGAGGTGACAATAGAAATACGCAAAATACTACTACCACTGGATCAAATATTTGTGAGAGACAAGGCTCTGCCTGATTACATATTTGATACTTTTCTATAATTTTGTCAGAATAAGAATAATAAGGAAGCTGCTTGGTTAGTCCTGCTTTTGCTAGTCACACTGGTGAATGAAAGAAATGGGCTCAAAGCTGAAGCACCACATACAAGATCTGAAAGCTGCCACTTGTGCCCAGAAAGAAAACCATATTTCTTATAGTAACAAGGCTAATGCTGCCAAAAATAAACTCAGATTCTTATCATAAGAGTGACTGAATTAAAGCGCCAGTTGAATATCCAGCCTCAAATGGTGTCTGAAGTTAGAGTGAGGGCACTGATTGGGAAGAAATGGGATCCTGAAACTTGGGATGAGGACATATGGGCAGACAGTCAGGAAGCGGGGGACAATGAACCTCCAATTTCTGTTGAATCGCTCTTCCTAACAGAACCAGACCTCTTACTCCCATCTGAAGAGATTCTCTAATTTTGCCTGCTAAGGCACCCTTCCCAGTAAAACAATTATCCCTTCCACCTCCATCTAATGAGATTACCCTCAGCTGTGCCTGAAGTGTCTTGTTTGAGTTATCTCCTGGGGTGGTATCTGGGGCATTGCCTGGGGCATCACCTTAGGCAGATGTCTTATAAGACACGGCTGAACATCCCACTGCCACTGCCCATTTTTGCTTCTAGACCTATACCTAGACTTCAGTCCCAACAAGCCCCAAAAGGTGAACTATGAAGTGTGACCCAGGAGAAGGTATGCTAAACTCCAAAAGAACTGCTTGATTTTTCTAATACATACATACATACAGAAACCTGGTGAACATGTGTGGGAATGGCTATTATGGGTGTGGGATAATGGTGCAAGCAACATAAAGGTGGATTAGTCTGAGTTTATTGATATAGACCCAGGAAGCATAGATTCTTCATTCAGTGTTTCAGCTTGAGAGGTTAGAAAAGGACGTCATAGTTTATTTGGTTGGTTTACTGAAGCATGGATTAAGTGGTGGCCTACAATAAATCAAGTGGAAATGGCAGATCTGCCATTGTATACTGTAGGAGAAGGTAACCAAAGGCTGAGGGAAACTGGCAGGTTAGAATGGATTTATTAGGCTGGACCCACAGACCCACACACGGAGTGCCCAGAGGGCTTTCTTTGTACCATAGCGGTGAGGTACAAATTTGTGCAGCAAGCCCCAGCATTATTGAAGACTTCTGTGGTTGCTATTTTATGTAAGTAAGAGTCCACAGTGAGAACTGCCCTAACTGAATTAAGACACCTAACTACAATGCAGTTGACTGGACCCCGTGGTGGTAGCAGCCAAGTGGTGGCACTCAATCAACAAAGACAAGGTGGGTGTGGTTACCATAACAGACAGTAGAGTCAAAGCAGTAATCAGAATAGTCTGCTCACATGGATTTATGGCAATGGCTACTTAGTCATAGTGGCCCTGGGAGTGAAAGAGCTGGGAAATGTACATCTCCTGGTACCTAGTGTCTTAGATATCTAGTGCTCCTGTAACAGAAATACCACAAACGGATGACTTTAACAAAGAAAATTATTCCCTCACAGTCTAGGAGGCTATAAGTCCAAATTCAGGGTGCCAATTCCAGGGGAAGACTTTCTCTCTGTCACTCCTAGGGGAAGGTCTTTGTCACCAATCTTCCCCTGGACAAGAAGGTTCTCAGCACAGGGATCCTAGGTCCAAAGGATGCACTGCTCCTGACACTTCTTTCTTGGTGGTACTGAGGTCCCCCTGTCTCTCTGCTCTTTTCTCTTTTATATCTCAAAAGAGACTGACTTAAAACACAACTTAATCTTGTAGATTGAGCCCTGCCTCCTTAACATAACTGCTTCAAATCTTCGCTCATTAACATCCTAGAGGTAGGATTTACAATACATTGGAAAATCACACCAGCTGACAAAATGGTGGATAATCGCACAATACTGGGAAGCATGGCCTAGTCAAGCTGATATATACATTTTGGGAAGACAGAGTTTAATCCGTAACACCTAGTATGCAGCTATCCACCTGTTAATGCCTTTTTCTCCACACCTGTTTGGAAGTATCACCAGAAACAGTGTGCCTTCTCTCTGACCTAAGTATATAAGGACCAAATAATATAGAGGAATCTCTGTTACATTTTCTCCATCTTACCAATATTTGGCCTCATAGGCAGACCCAGTCACTTAATTGCACGGCAGAATGAAGAGATTAAAGCCCCAACATTCTTGCCAGTGGACAAGGAAGGTAGCTGCTCAGACATCAGAGAGCCTCAGAGAGACAGAGACCAGGTGGCTCAAGAGAGGGATACCATAAAGTTGTTTTTCATACCCCCCTCCACTCCCATAGTTGCATATGCTTTGCTCTGACTCCAAGAAGTAGATCAATCCTTTGAGAACTGCATTATGGGTTAGAACACCAACAAGGTCCCAGACTGAGTGACACTCCCATAGATTACAACCAAATATCATCGCAAAGTCTTCAAAATCTGAACTGACATCTGAGCCACAGCATCCAGAAGTTGGGAAAGAACCTGCAGCCTGAACATAACTGGGTCAAGTGATTGCTAAAACAAACAACATCAACATTTTCTGTAAGATTGAAGTAAGACATAGTCTTGGAATCATAGACAAAAACTTTAAAAAGCTACTTTAACCACGCTCAAAGAAGTAACGGGCACACCTTAGAAAAATAGAAAAATACATAGAAACCATTCACGAATGAAAATTTTAGACAGGAAAAATAGAGATAAAAAATTCACTTGATCAGCGGAATGCTGTTGACAGACAAAAGGATCAATGAGATGAAAATAGTTCAATTGAAAATATCCAATCTGAAAACAGAGGACAAATATTGAAAAAAAAAATGAACAGAGCCTCAAAAAAATCCAAAAATATCTAACATTTATTTACTGGAATTCCATAAGGTGTAGAGAAAATATGTGGTGTAGAAAAAAGTATCTAAAGAAATACTGGCTCAACACTTTCCCAATTTGTTGAAAGACATAAACTTACAGATTCAACAAGCTATGCAAACTCCAACAAGTTAAACTCACATAATTTTACGCCCAAATGCCTCACTGTCAATTGTGGAATAACAAGGACCAAGAAAATATCTTCAAAGAAGCTAGAGAGAAAACAACTCATCTCACACAGGAGAAACAATTGGAATGACTCTGTATTCATCATCAGAAGCCATGGAGGCCAAAAGGCTGTGAAAACAACATTTTTTCAACACTGAAAGAAAAGAAACATTAACCCAGTGTTCTATAGGCTGTTATTTCCTTCATGAGTAAAGGAAAAATACTGACATTCTCAGGTGAAGGACGCTTAAGAGAATTCATCGCCACCAGACTTGTTCTAAATGAAACACTAAGGAAGTTCTTCAGGTGGCAGGCTTGGAATTTCAGGAATTATGGAAAGCAACAAAGTGGAAAGTACCTTCTGAAGTTTGCCGTTCAGCCAAAGATTAGACAGGTCTATAAAACAAACAATAACACACGTGAAGAAAGTGTTTCTTAGTTCAATCGTGTGTATGAGACCAAAAGTGCAAAACCTGCCCAAAAGCACAGAAAAGAGGGCAGGATGGAACAGGAATCATGGCGGATGGAAACGGGGAACTGGAGCATAGAAGAGAATACTGACACATCATGAATATTGCCACCAATGTCACAAAACAATTGTGTATAAATGGCTGAACAAGAAAGTAATTTGCTCTGTAAAGTTTCAAATAAAGCACAATAAAAAATTTTTAAAAAGTGGTAGGTATCTGGGTAAACATATTATGCCAACCCTGCTGTCACTGCACAACATGGCGCAGGACTCCCCTCTTTGGAAAGACTTTCTAGCCTATTGGAAACACTTTGGAATATACTCTTGGTGGCAAATTAGTATTAGAGAATGGGATTATTTTGAAAATATGAGATGTCTGTACTCATGCCTGGTGAATAAACTGGATAATAAAATTTTCAGAGCGAAATGAGATGTTCTAACAGAAAAATAGGCCTGAATTCCCACGTGGGCCATGAGCCTACTCTGAAGGCCTTTCCCAGAGAGGCATTTCAGGCACTTCTAGAGCAGCAGGAGCACTGGGGAATGCATGTATCAACCTCCCCCAGGGCCTTCTCTGAGGAGTAAGTACCTGCTTTAGTACTAAGCTTAGGGGTTCATAAATAGTCATTCTGCATAAGGTCTTCAGGTTCAAGTCTGTAATCCAGCTGGGATTCTGTGTGTGCTGCATCTCTGCATCAAAAGAACATACTTCTAGAAGCAGAATGCCAGGAGAGAGGCGGTTGGGCAGTTGGGGGTGGGGGGTGCTGCGCAGACAGGGGTGCCCAAGGGAGGCACAATATAGTCATTCTGCAGCAGGTCTAGTCATTCTGCATAAGAATTAGAATGCTTCTGTCAATGCATAATAGTTTACATACAGGACATAAACAAAGTGACTGAAGGACAAAGTTGAATAGTAAACCAAGCCACTCCCTGTCAATCCTTACCTGAGAGGGTCTTCATCAGGACTTCTGGGGATGGAGAACTACACAGTAAACGCTGATTTATTTTACCTCTTCCTTCCTCAAGAAACAGGAACTGGTGTTAAGATGTCAGGTGTCAAGCCCCAAACTCCTCTTCTGGTCTGTATTTAAGCTGTATAATAAAACTGGGATCAGGCAATCAGCCGTGAGCAGACAGACCCAGAGTATTCCCAGTGCCCCACATCTTTGAGCTCCAGTGAGATCCTGTTCTTAGTCACTAGATTAGCAGAGGAGCTGAAAGACTGAAATTCCGTGTTTTAAGGCAACTTGGGCTTCAAACAGTCACTTATTGCTAAAGTCATATTTCTCTGTGTTAATTTATGATCCTTAACTCAAATCCGGAGTTTGGAGCTCATTTTGATAACTCCTCATTAGTCTGCATAGACTAGATTCTGCTCACAGTCAGTGATGACAATGGAGGAAACAAAGTCCCTAGCCCAGAGGAGGGACTGCTCCCCATATTTGGGGAAATGCCCCTGGGAAGCATCGGCGAGGTGCACTTTGGCCTCTGTGGCTTTGCCTTCTGCTCCTGGAATTGCACCCTGGGGGCCTCCATATGCAGACCCAGAGTCCGTGGGTGACCACAGCTCCCCCGTTCTGGGTCATCGTCCGGACACACGTTGCGATATGCTTCCTGCCCTCCTTTCCAGCATAAGCGCTGCGATCACAAGTGGCAGAACCAGTTCTCAGGTCCAGACCCTAGACCTTGCCCTCCTCGGCCTTAGGCTTCCCCTAGTCCTGGTGGAACCTGCAAGCCTGGCGGATGCGAGGTTAGCACCCGGCTGGGTGGGCTTGGGCCTGTCTCAAAAGGCTCATGGCGCACGCAGGTTCCTCCTCCTTGGAGCCTGTGGGCTTGCGGTGGGCAGCCCGGCATCTCCTGCCTCCCTCGGGCGCCCTCTCTGGGCAGCAGCTCCCCTCCCCCTACCCCACCAACCACCCAACAGTCGCACTGCCTGCTTTCTGCTTCTAGAAGCGCGTTCTTTTGATGCACACATGCAGCACACACAGAAGCTCAGTTGGATTACAGACTTGAACCTGAAACGCACAACTTTAAAACTACTAGACTGGGGGGGGTGGGTATTGGCAGTGAAAAAAGGAAAAAAAAAATAAGAAAGAGAACAATTACAAAAAAAGTATTAGAAGACTGTATCCTCACATTATGGACTCAAGAAGGTTGCGGATAAACAACTGCATAGATAGCATACTGTTGTCTCTTTGCAAATAAGTCTTAAATGAGGGAATTTGGTACCGGGAAGAGTTGCAGAGCCTGACTTTGGGGAAATCTGGGATTGATGAATTGCCTTGCATGAGGCTACAAGCCCTGATAATCAATATTTGAAGATGAGATTCGAGCAACCTAGAACATGCATCAGAATTTTTTCTAAGTAAATTAGCACCAGAAGATGCCTTTAACCACTAAATAAAATGGGTCAGTAGTTCAAGATCTCCCTACAAAGAAAATGGCAGACCTAGATCGTTTCCAGTCAGGTTCCAGCAAACATGCAAGAAACAGTCATTTTAATCTTGTACATAGTCAACAGAGATTAGAAAACCATGAGATACTCCCCTAACTTGATCCTTAAGCCTAGTTTAAAAATGATAACAAATTTTAGAGAAGGATGGTAGAAGAAGAGTTAGAGGACAAGCACACTCAGTAACTGAAATGCAAAACCCTACGTAAGATGCCAGCAAAGGAAATCCAGCAAAGTATAAACCACGTAACATGCCATGATCAAGGCGGTTTATTGTAGGCATACAAATTTGAGTGAACGTTAAAGATTTAGTAATTTCACTCACCACATGCATAGGTGAAAGAAGCGAAGACATATGCTCACCTCAAGAGATGGGGGCAAAGCAGGTTGATAAAATCCAATCACACGGAGAGATAAGGACTAGGAGCAAATATAGAACAGAAAAGGAGTTCCCGAACGTGGAAAACTACAACTAGCATGATAGTTCATGGTGACGTGTGGGACATTCTCTTTAAAATTAATAAACAATAAAATAAGGGTGCTTCTATCATTACTTTTATTAAACATTGAACACCGGAAGTGTAAGCTAGTACAAAAAGAGAAAAAGTATAAATGCTATTCATAGATTATAGGACTGTCTCCATTGAAAACTGTAGAAAATAATGGAATTAATAGTAATCATAAATAAAAAATAAATTGAAATTTCAATGCATCAGCATCAAGCTGACTCTGTCATAGCTCTTAGGTGAAAGCAAAGGACACTGATAGGGAAAGAGCAGGTTCGGGTGGTCTAGACCAAGGAGGGAAGAAAATTATTCTGCACTGGGCTGAACTTATAAGAACGGGTATGTGTGTTAGCTACCTAGTCCCTCCATAACAAAAAATAACACAACTGGGTGGCTTTAAAGAACAGAAATTTATTTTCTCACAGTTTAGCAGGTAGTCGTTCGAATTCAGGGCATGGCTGTAGTGGGAGGTCCTTCCTTGTCTACCTCAGCTTCTAGTAGATGCCAGCAATCATTTGTGTTCCTGGCCTTCTAGAAGCATCTGTCTTCTTTGTCTGTCTTCCTTTTCACCTGTTTGTGTCTGTGTGTATTCTGCTCCTTTTATAACTAAGAAGAGTTAGGCTTAGGACCCACCCTACATTGGTATGACCTCATTCACATAATAAAAGCAGGCCCCCTCTTTCCTAACAAGGTCAGATTTACAGGTACAGGGGTTAGGATTTCCACATACATTTTGGAGGGACACAATTCAATCCCTAACAGTCGACTTACCAGATATTCTGGATTGAGAGTACTCGCATGAACAGCTGAGAGTGGTTCCAATTCTTTGCTACATTTGTTGGCTGAAACTTGTCTCAATGGTCACCCAAAGGAATGCTGGAGCAATTTATTGTGTAGGACCTGGCCAACCATTCCTAATCACATCCATTGTGTGGAAAAACACACAATCCCATCACCAAAGCCTTGAGAAATTCATGGATAAGAAAAGAATGGTGGTTGGAACCAAGAATTGTTTCATAGCCTAGATAACATGGTGTAGGTGTTAGATATTCACATGGAGATGTCAGGTAATAAAACTTCACCCCACACGGAGATGTCAAGGATAATACCAACAGCTAATGTTCATTGAGTACCTACACTGGTGCCAGGCACTCCTGTGCTTTTCCTTTCATGTTTGCTTTCATGATGGCCATATGAGGAATGTATCATTATAATGCATAAAGAGGTCAATACAGAGAGTTAGGCTGACATTTGAATATATGAGTCTGGACCCAGGAGGAGTTTGAATGGATGGAGGTATAAACCTCACGTCCTTAGCTACAAATAGACAGCAGTGAACTCACTGAGGCATCCTAGAGGGAGGGTGTCAACAGAGAGAGGAGCAGGCACCAAGCCCAAGGGTACTCGGGTATCTAGAAGCCTGCCAGGTGAACAGCAGCCAACAAGCCTCTCTGAAGTCCAGTGTGGTTCCTGGAGGGTTGTCTGTCCTTGCTCTCAGCTGCATTTCCCCAGTGCTCCTCCCACCTGCACTGGGTTGTCCCCTTCATGACGACAGGGACAGTGTGTACCTTTCACCACTGTATCTGCATAACATAGACTATTTCTGGCCCATGGAATATACTGACTGAAAGAAAAATAAACAAACGATAAGTACGTAAAATCCTTCGTAGTTGATACCTTGGGATACATTAAGGGGCTTCATGAGTAAGAGGGAGAAAAACTGATCAGGGCTGCTTCTGAGACCATCTCTTAGGCGTAAAGAGTGTTAAACAATAATTAAACAAAGAGATTTAATGACAGAGATGTATGTTAAAAAGATGTAAGTATACGTTGAAGATTACTAGAAACATGCACATTTATTATTGCAACTATAGTCAAATCGTTAAAAAACATATACTACATGCACACAGAATATTATAAAGTAATTTAATGCCCTCATTAAAAAAAAAAATTTATCATGAGAAAAGACTAATGATGAATGAAAATATCAGGATATAATATCCGTGTTAATATACATAAATGTGTGCGCTAATACACACATGAAACCAGTTGCCACTGAGTCAGTTCTGATTCATGATGACACCACTGTACCAGAGTAGAACTGTACTCCATAGGGGTTCCAATGGCTGAGTTTTCGGAAGTAGGCTGCCAGACCTCTCTTTCACAGCAATTCTGGGTGGACCTGAACTCCAACTTTCTGTCAGCAGCTCAAGATATTAACCATTTGCATCAACCAGAGACTCTAATACGCATACATGCCAATGTAAGTAAGATAACAGACATATCGGAACGTTAATAATTTATTCTATGCATTACGTATGTTTTCTTGTTATTTATTGCATACTTTCCCATTGCTTCCAAGTTTTTGAGGAATAGAATGTACTTCTGGAAAAATTCATGAGAGATTTTTAAGTAATGAAATAATTAACAGAAACAGAATGAGTAAATCTGTGGCAAGGCAGCCCATGAACCCAAGATTACAGTAACACTGGTATGAAAAGGAGAATTGTGGAGTCCTGTAGCTCAGTGGTCCCATGCATGCATCAGGAAAGAGGGAAGAGCAAATAAACAAGGAGAAAATACAGTGAGCCAGAGGAGTGGGAGCCCTCTGTTGTGGGCACAGTTTTCTCATGAAACTTTAGATGGACACAATGGGTGGGATTATCCACTTCCATCACACAAACATTTTTATTACCCTTGATTTTAACGGAACTATGTTATAAAAACAAATGATAAAATAAAGTATAATAAAAGAATAAATCTCATAGTGGACTACTATCATTTTCCCCAGCCACTGAGGAGGGCAGGAGACACACACAGGAAAGAAGATGGAGCAGTGTGAAGAATCATGCCTAGGGAAGTAGGCAGCCGTGCAGGACCAACTGGAAGAAATGGCACATTTTTTCTGAGACCTACTCCAGCTCATAACAAATTATGGATAACATGGGGAAGAATGAGATTTCCAGGACACTTAATTGTTCTCATGAGAAACCTGTACATAGAAAAAGAGGCAGTCATCTAAACAGAACAAGGAATACTGCATGGTTTAAAGTCAAGACAGGTGTGCATCTCCATTGTATCCTTTCACCATACCTATTTGACCTGTATGATGAGCAAATAATCCGAGAAGCTGGGCTGTCTGAAGAAGAATAAGGCGTCAGGATTGGAGGAAGACTCATTAATAACCTGAGATATGCAGATGATACAATCTCGCTTGTTGAAAGTGAAGAGGCCGTAAAGCATTTACTGAAGAAAATCAAAGACTACAGACCAACAGCCTAACAACAGGACCAATAAGCAACATCATGACAACGGAGAAAATGTTGACATCACTAAGGGCTTCATTTTACTTGGATCCACAATAAACACCCACGGAAGCAGCAGTCAAGAAATCAAACGACACATTGCATTGGGCAAATCTGCTGCCAGAGACCTCTTTAAAGTGTTCAAATGCACAGATGTCACCTTGAAAACTAATGTGCGCCTGACTCAAGCCATGGTGTTTTCAGTCACCTCATACGCACACGAAAGGTGGGCAATGAATAAGGAAGACTAAAGAAAAATTGAAGGCACTGAATTACGGTATTTGCAAAGAATATTGAATATACCACGGACTGCCAAAAGAATGAACAAATCTGTCTTGAAAGAAGTACAGCCAGAATATTCCTTAGAAGCAAGAATGGCGAGGCTTCATCTCACATATTTTGGACATGTTGTCAGGAGAGATCAGTCCCTGGAGAAGAAAGTCATACTTGGTAACAAGTGGCCACAACAACCGGCTCAAACATAACAACGACTGTGAAGGCGACAATAGGTAGTTTAACATACATTTTGACCCATACGAATTAAAATTTAAACAATTATTTCATGCCTTTTTGTAGCGGTTTCAGAATATACAATTAAAATAAATGTAAACAATTAACAGAAAAAATCTCTGAAAATAAAATTTAATTTTTTTAAGTCACTGCTCCATAGCCCAAATCTAAATGGCTTGATATAAAGCACTGGTATTTGTGATTCACAAAAAGCAGGTGCCAATTCCTGAACTGAAGTGACAGGAGAAACTCCCCATGCTGTTAGAGCCCTGAGTATGGGCCCTAATCCAATAATCTGTCCTCATTAATTCCTTTTCATTTCATCTCTGTGAAAGAGGGGAGGGAGAAGGTGAGAGAGGGTTACATGTGCCTATTCTGTTCTTTAGCATCTAGTTCACTGCCAGGAACAACTATTCATAAGAGGCTACAAAACATTAAAGTACAAATAAGGAGGAAAACCTCCTAGTATATATATGTATTAGGTGGCACAAAGAGTTAAGTGCTCAGCTACTAACTGAAAGGTTGGCAGTTTAAATCCACTCAGTTGCCTTGGAAGAAAGGCCTGGCAATCTACCTCCAAATGGTTACAGCTATTGAAAACCGTATGGAGGGCAGTCCTACTCTGAAAACTCACGGGGTCGTCATGAGTGAAAATCTCCTCAACGGCAACTGGACTGGTAATCTATATATGGCATAAATGTTGGGAAAATTAGTTTCTGAACATATACACGGCATACAGAATACACTGCACATTAGTATTATGTGCCAAAACCCACTGTCATCAAGTCGATTCTAACTCATAGTGACCCCAAAGGACAGAGTAAAACTGCCACATAGGGTTTCCAAGGCTGTAAGTCTTCACTGAAGCAGACTGCCACATCTGTCTCCTGCAGAGAGGCTGGTGGGTTCGAACCACTGACCTTTCAGTTAGCAGCCAAGTTCTTTAGCCACACAGCCACTAGGGCTCACTGCTGTCATGTACAGTGATTACATAAGCAAATTCTGAAACAAACTGCCTGGGTTTAAATCCTAACTCAATCTATCAGCTGGTTGATCTGGGAACGTTACTTTAGCTCTCACTGCCTCAGTTTCCCATTTCTAAAATGAGTCTTATTCAAAAGGTTGTTACGCAGGTTAAATAAAACACACAAGGCACTTAGAAAAAGGCCTTACACACAGAATGAACACAATAAATGTTAGCTTTCATAATTATCAAGGGAATACAAACAGCTTAGTTGAAGAAACTTCCATTGAGAAATAGTTGCGTTCCAAAATTCATGTGTAAAGTCATTTACATCAACTGTTAAAGTTGTATGTTTAGATTCAAGTGATTACTGAGGTATGATCTTGAACAGAGTTCAGGGGACTATACAGGCTGACTCTGCATGCCCTTCTCCTGCACATCCATTCCATCTCCCTTGGAGCCCAGACATCATGTTATCAATTAAACCCCTCCCACACTGGTGGTGTAGTGTTTAAGAGCTATGGCTGCTAACCAAAAGGTCATCAGTTCAAATCCACCAGGCGCTCCTTGGAAAGTCTATGGCACAGTTCTGCTCTGCCCTATTGGGACGCTATGAGTTGGAATAGACTCAGTGGCAATGGGTTTTTAATGGGTATGAGTTAACTGTTCAGTGCTTAAAGACATACCCAAAGCAACCACGAACACAAAAGTATAGTAAAAAGTTCTTATTTCAGAATAGCAAAACCTTTTTCTAACACAGTGGTGAATTAGGGTGGACTGTGTATCAAGAGGAGGCCTGGTGGCATAGTGGTTAAGAGCTCAGCTGCTAACCAAAAGGTCAGCAGTTCGAATGCACCAACTAGTCCTTGGAAACTCTATGAGGTAGTTCTACTCTATGCTATAGGGTCTCTATGAGTTAATATCAACTAGGGTCTGTACGGGTTGTAATCAACTTGATGGTGACAAGTTTGATTTGGTTTGGATTAAATTATGACCCTAAAAAACGTGTGTTTCAACTTAGTTAGGCCATGATTCCCACTATTGCCTAGTTGTCCTTCATTTTGTGATTGTAATTTTACTTTAAGAGGATTAGGGTGGGATTGTAACACCACCCTCACTCAGGTCACCTTTCCCTGAGGTGTGGCCTGCACCACCTTTTATCTCGCAAGAGGTAAAAGGAAAGGGAAGCAAGCGGAGAGTTGGGGTCCTCAGACTATCAAGAAAGCAGCACCAGGAGCAGAGCATGTCCTCTGGACCCAGGGTCCCTGCACCTGAGAAGCTCCTTGACCATGGGAAGGATAAGGACAAGGACCTTCTTCCAGAGCCGAAAGAGAGAGAAAACTTTCCCTTAGAGCTGATGCCTTGGACTATTAGCCTACTTTAATGCGAGGTATTAAATTTCTCTTGGTTAAAGCCATCCACTCATGGTATTTCTGTTACGGCAGCACTAGATGATGAAGACAGTGGGTAAAGGTGGAAGGGGTGGATGAAGGACAAAAAAAGAAAAATGGACAACAAGAGAAATATAAGAATTCAGAGAACTGTGAAAATTTAATTCCTGAATATACTTTCTTTCTCCTCCCTGTAACTGTAAGGACTTTTCTCATATACAGCATATATAAGTAAATCCTTGCAATATTTAAAACACTTAGATTTTTGTAAAACTCATTCTCTGAAAACTCATGGTGGCCCCATTAATTTGTGGCTTAAAAACAACTCAGAACTAAAAAGAAGCATAAATAAATAAATAAAGGCACTGCTGTCATTTGCGGGCGATGTTCTTTTCCTGCTATCCACAACCCACACACTTGGGAGTTAATTTTCCAGGGTCAGTGTTCACAGACCATCCTCTTTCTCTCACCACCACCCCACCACCCTTAATTATTTAGAAAAGGCAGGGCCAGTCAGTGCTCCAAACATCAAGATTTCTCTCTAAAATGCCAACTCGCACTTGGGGAGCAGGCTACATTCTCAGCTATCAGCAATTCCACTAGCCCCTGCAGATAAGGAACATGTCTCCACTGAACTGCTCGTTGTAATTAAAAAAAAAAAAAAAGTAAAAAACTGTTTCTTAAAACCAGAAAAAAAAAAAAACAGGCATTTCCCTATTACCCACCCACCCCACTCTCCCACACCGAGTGCTCCCCTCACCACACACACACTCAAATATTTCCTACCAAGGGTGTGTCCCAAGCACGGGGTCTGGCTCCGCTCTTCTTTTACACCCCTTGGAGGCCTCTGGAGAAACCATACCTTTGGTTGGCAATTCCCTGAACCCTGCCTATTCAAGCTGGCACTTATTCAAAAAGGCAGGTGAGTCTTCAAGTCAGATTTTTAAAAGGAGTTTAAGAGGAGCCAGGTGATATGCTTACTCACCCTCAAGTTTCTCAAAGGTAATAATTTCTTGAGATGTTTACAATGTCTCAACTATGGGTTAATTAAATCCCTTAGGATGGTGGGCATAGGAAAATCCTGCATCTCAATGCCCCCCACTTTGAAAAAAAAGAGGGGGAATCTCCAAAATTACAAATTTGAATTTCTACATACTTGATTGAACTAAGGAGTAAGTTCCTCATGTGTGTTATTCTTGGTTTGAGCTTGGTGGTGCAGTGGTTAAGAGCTCAGCTGCTAACCAAAAGGTCTGCTGTTTGAATCCAACAGCTGCTCCTTAGAAATCCTATGGGGTAGTTCTACTCCGTCCTATAGGGTTGCTAAGAGTCAGAATTCACTGGATGGCAATTGGTTTGTTTGTTTTTCAATCTTTGGCTGAAAGGTAGACTTTGTTATCAATTTATTAAATCAACTGGTAATTTGCTGGATATTTCTCATACAGGAACTTATGATGTCTTCAAATCCAGCCAATCAGGTTTAGGAAGAGAGAAACTTCTCTACCTTAGCCTCCCTGCCACTCCCACACCTTTTTCATTGATTTCCATGCCCTGTTTAAGTAACATCACTCATCACTTCTCACTGTCTAGGTTATCTGACCCAATTCATGGCAGTCAATTCCACCTGAGCCCTAGGATACCCTCATTTACATACTCTGCCCTGTTCCTTCACCAATGGCTGACCTCACATCTCCCCTTGAATGTCTACTAGGCATCTGAAACTTAATGTGGTTCAAATAAAATTCTTCGTCCAAGTGTCTTATCTACCTCCCAGTCTTCCTTATCTCAGCAAATGTTCTCACTATCCTCTGGATTGTTCAGGACAAAAACCTAGAAATCATCCTTGATTTCTCTCCTTTATTCAAATCTTGCATCCAATCCATTGACACATATTCTGGACTCTTGGCGCTACCTTAAAATAAATCCTGACTCTATCCACTTCTCACTACCTCCACCTTACATCCACCATCATCTCTTGGTGAAAACTGGACTCCGTGCCACCGATCTTCCCTCTTACAGTCTACATAACAGCATCACCTCAGTGGCTTCTCATGGCAATTAGGAAAAATTCCCAAATCCTTCCCATGGTCTTTCATGATGCGGGGCTTGCCCACCATACTAACCTCATTTCCTAACAGTCTTCCCTCGGTTCACTCCACACTAGCCATGACTTATTTCCTGAGCTTCCTCAAAACATGCCAGAACACTTGGTTATTAAAGGGCCTCAGAAACAACTCTTTCCTTTATTGGCAATATCCTCCCTCCAGAACTTCATACAGCTATTCTCTCCTTTGATATAGGTCAGTTATCTCCTCAAATATCCTGATCCCATAAGCCTTTACTAACTATTAATCTAAAACAGCTCACCCCACTCATTCCCTCACATGCAACTCTGTCTTATTTTCAAAATATTTAGCTCTCCTTGACATTTTTTGTTAATTATTACCTGTAAATGTATTTTTTGTGGTTGAGAATATATGCAGCAAAACATACACCAACTCAACAGTTTCTACCTGTACAATTTAACGACATCGGTTACATTCAAGTTGTGCAACCATTCTTACCCTCCTTTTCTGAGTAGTTCCTCTGTCATTAGCATAAACCCACTGCTCCTTAAGGTTCCTATCTAATCTTTTCAGTAGCTGTTGGCAATCTGATGCCATATAGACAGTTCTTAAAAGAGCATATGCTCAAGGTAGACCATTTTTATTAGTTAAGTAGCTAATGTTCTGGAGCCCTCGTGGCACAGTGGTTAAGTGATACGGTAGCCAAGCAAAAGAAGAGCAGTTTGAATCCACCACCTGCACCTTGGAAACCCTATGCGGCAGTGCTATTCTGTCCTACAGGGTCTCTGAGTCGGAATCAACTCAATGGCAACAGTATGGTGTTTTCTTTTTTATACTTCAGTTTTAAGATGATTCAAGGGAAGGCTTTTGGTGTAATGTTTAAAGATTATCTCACGGCAATAGTTTCAGGAGTTCATTCACCCTCAATGGCTCCAAAAAGTCTAGGGTTCATGAGAATCTGAAATTCTGTTCTGCATTTTCCCCCTTTTGATCAGGGCTTTGCTATGGACTCTTTGATCAAAATGTTCAGCGACAGTAGCCGGGAACCTTCTGGTTCTTCTGGTCTCATGGCATGCTAGATGTTCTTTTAAAAAACATGAGTGGATGCTGGAGGTTATCAAATACTTATTTTATTACACCTATTAGTATAACCACATTTATTTTTCCTGTACATATGGCAAATTATACTGATTCATTTTTGAATGTTAAACTAACCTTGAATTCTTGGGATAGACCCAACTTGGTCATAATATATTCTTCTTTAGAGTATTGCTGGATTTGTTTTGCCTATTTATTTTTATATTTTGCATCTATGTTCATCAGTGACATTGGCCTGTAATTTTCCCATCTTGTGCTGCTCTTGTCAGGTTGTGGTATCAATATTCATTCTACAAGCTTTATAAAATGAGTTTGGGTATATATTTCATTTTATATTGAAGAATTTGTGAAGTATTTCTTGAATATTTGGCAGAATTTGCAGGAAAAGCCATCTGACATGAAGTTTTCTTTCTGAGAATAGTTTGAGCTCCAATTCAATTCTATTAACAACTGTGGAATTACTTTTGCTTCCTGTTTCTTCTTGAATCGTTGTTATTAACTTACATGGTATGATACGTTTGCCTACTTTACCTAAATTTGCAAATTTATTAGCTAATATGGTTCATAACATTCTCACATTATCTTTAAGTTCTGCAAGATCTGCAGTCATTTTCTTTCTAATTCCTGATATTCGTTATTTATACCTTCATTCTTTTTCACTTGATCAATCTTGCCTAAAGTTTGTCAATTTTACTAGCATTTTCTAAGAATTAACTTTAGTCTTCGTTGATCGTCTGTTGCATGTATCCAATCATTAATAGAAACAAAAATTCCTATGAATGTTTGTTTCTGTTTTTTTCCCAACATTTTGAATGGATGTTTAACTCACTTATTTTTCAAAATTTGTTCTTTCCAATTATATTTTTAAGGCTATAAGTTTCCTATATTATATTGTCTGTACTGCACCAATTTTTATATGTACTATGTTCATAATTGTTCACTTCAAAATATATTCTAATTTTCATTATGATGTCTTTTTTAATGCCTAGTATTTTAAAATATCCAAGCACATGGAGATTTTGTATTTTCTTTTTCTAAGATGGTTTTTTTTTTTAATTATGCTGTACTTACACAGTATCCTCTATATTATTGCAGACTCTTGAAATTTGTTGAGACTTGCTTTATAACACAGTATACAGTTAATTTTTATAAACACTATGTATGTGCATGAGATGAATGTATATTCTTTAGTGGTTAGATAATGCACACACATACACATATATCAATTTGGTATTTTTATACATGTTAAATCTTCTGTATCCTTGACAATTTATGGACTTCTATGTTTCTGAGGGGTGTGTTAAAAATCTATTATGATGCATGATGTCAAAAGGAGCCCCAGTAGTGCAGTGGTTAAGCACTCAGCTGTTAAACCTTTTGATTTGATCCACCAACTATTCCACAGGAGAAAGATATGACAGTTTCCTTCCATAAATATTACAGCCTTAGAAACCCTTTGGAGAAGTTCTACTCCATCCTATAGTCACTATGAGTCAGAATTGACTCAACAGCACATAAGAAAAAATGTATGATGTGATGGAAACTGAGCAGTACGAAGGTATAAGAATTGAACCTACATCCAGGGTCAAAGGATGAAGGACAGAGAAAACAGCAGAGACATCCAAAAGCTTGGAAAAAAGGGGGCTGAGAGGACAATGGTTGGTGGTTTAAGGGCTTTGAAGGGCTACCACATATACTGAAGAATCTGAAGTGCAATATTCTTGCCTAAGGATGAAGACATGCTCATAAAGATCCTGACAAAGCTTTAGGCTTGCACCTCTGGCTGATCTTTGGGCTCCACGGGGGCAGGAAGTGAAGGCTAAGGCAGAGTTTTAGGTGCTCTTGCTTAGCACTGAAAGAACACCCCAGTTCAGAGCCAATCTGCAAAGACTGGGATAATGTTACTTTTTCTTTTTGGCTACAAGCATTTAAAGAAATCACTGTCAGGTCATGAACTGACTGCTGTCATAACAGAACAGAACTTCAGTGTCCACACATGAGAAGACATACAATCTTTGCAGAACTAGTTTGGAAACATCACTAAGCAAATGGATGACTGGCCCTCAACAATTAAAAAAAAAAAAAGCAAACCCTAATGACTGGAGGGACTCTGATTTCCAGAGTTACATTATAATATTTAAGATATCCAGTTTTCAACACACTATTTTAAGTCATAAAAGGAAAAAGAAAAGGATGGTTCATTTGTTAAGAAGAAAGAAAGAAGAGAATGAACACAAAGCATCCCTAAGGAAACACAGATATTGGGATTACTAGACAAAGATTTTAAACCAATTGTCTTAAATTTCCTCAAAGAGCTAAAGAAACCATAGACAAAAAAAAAAAAAAAAAGAAACCAAGAGAAGAATGTATGAACAAGTAGAAAATATTAATAAAGAAATATTATACAAAAGAACCAAATAGAAATTATAGAGCTGAAAAGTAGAATAGCTGAAATAAAATTTTCATTAGAGGAGCTCAACAGCAGATTTGAGCAAGAAAGCAGGAAAATGTAAACTTGAAAAAGCACAACTGAAATTGTTCTAACTGAGGAGCGTAAAGGAAAAAGAATGAAGAAAATGAACAGAGCCTAAGGGACCTGCGGGACAACATCAAGCATACCAATATACTCATTAAGGAGTCCCAGAAAGGAAAGAAAGATGAAAGGACAGAAAGAATATTTGAAAACGTAATGACTGGAAGTCTCCCAAATGTCATCTAGATATCCAAGAAGCTCAATAAACTCAAAGGACAATAAATACATAGATATCCACAGAGAGACATAATCAAAATGTCAAAAGACGAAGACAGAAACTTGAAAGTAGCAAGAGATAAGTGACCCCTAATGTACAAGAAGAGAGTCTCAACAAGTTTAACTGTTGATTTTTCATCAGACACCATTGAGATGAGAAAATAGTGGGATGATGTATTTAAGATACTGGAAAAAAAATACAGAAACAAAACTATGAACCAAGATGTCAGTATCTAGCAAAACTATCTTTCAAAAATGAAGGGGAAATTAAGACATGCCCAGATACACAAAACCTGAGGGAGTGTGTTAGCAGCAGAACTGCCTTATGAGAAATGCTACAGGGAATCATTCTGGCTGGCATGGAAGGACACTAGACAGTAACTGGAAGCCATAAAAAGAAACAAAGACTCCGTAAAGGTAACTACTTAGATAAAACAAAGTCAGTAATATTTTTATATCACGCCTCTCTTTTTTTCATATGTGATTTAAAGCACGAATGCATAAAAATACTTACACATCTCTCTTAATGGACACACAATGTATAAAGATGCAATTTTTGTACCAGCAACGTAAGTAGGGGAGGTAACTGAGCTGAATAAAAGCAGAATTTTGTATACTGTTGAGGCTAAATTTGTATTAATTAAAAGAAGATTGTTATAAATATAAGATATTAATTGTAATCCTCATGCTCACCACTAAGAAGTTAAAAAATATAAGGAAAGGAAACAAGGAGAGGATCAAAATTGTACACTTGAAAAAAAATCAGTCAAACACAAAAGTGGACAGTAGTGAAGAAAATGAGAAACAAAATACGTATATGACCTACTATTACAAAGTAGAAGATATAAGTCCTTCCTTATCATGAATTGCTTTAAATATAAATAGATTAAATTCACAATTGGGATCATTAAAGTTGTGTGTTAACTTTGTTGGACCATGATTCTCAGTGCTTTGGCAGTTATGATGTAGTTTAGCAGTCGTAAAACGATGCAATCACTTCCATGATGAGATGTGATATAACGTGATTACCTCCATGATGGGATCTGCTGTGAGTAGCCAATCAGATGTAAGGGAGTTTCCTCAGGGGTGTGGACTGCATCCAATATAGGTGGACTTTCTGGCAAGGCTCTTGAGCTTTTGCTCACTCTGAATCCTGCAGCTGGCTCCTCTTCATCTGATCTCAAGTTTTTGGGACTTGAACTCTCAGCTTACCTTCCAATTTTGGGATTCATCAGCCTCCGCAGTCTGTGAGCCACGGGCTGCCAGCTTACCTGCCGATCTTGAGATTTGTCAGCCTTTGCAGCCTGTGAGCCACAGACCTGTTGTATGACCTGCAGATCTTCAGTTCTGCAGTCCCTGCATCTATGTGAGTCAGGAGAAGCCACCAGGCTGACCCATGGACTTGAGACTTACCAGCCTCTACAGCCTCGGGAGCCATTTCCTTGATATAAATCTATTTATATATAAATACATACATATATATACATCACTGGTTTTGCTTCTCTAGAGAACCCAGCCTAAGATACCAATTAAAAGACAAACACTGGCAGAATGAATAAAAAAATCATTCAATTGCTATCAAGCTGATCTGACTCATGGTGACCCCTCGCCCCATGTGTGTCAGAGTAGTAGTGACACACAAGTGTGTCAGTTCAACGGCTAATTTTTCAAAAGTAGATCGCCAAGCCTTTCTTCCGAAGTGCCTCTGGGTGGACTCAAACCTTCAACATTTTGGTTAGCAGCTGAATGCATTAACCGTTTGCACCTCCCAAGGACTCTATGTTTATTTCTGTATTACTTGTCTTTATACTATATACATACACACACACATAGACATCCATGAGTGGTTCATACAGATGCTTTGGACTTCGACTAGCAGGGCTCTATTAATTATTGATAGAAAAGTACTGATACCAATTACAAATGCGTATTTGTCCATTTCCCCTTTCAGATTTATTAGTTTTTGTATTTTGGAGCCCTGTTGTTAAATATGTACACATTTAGGATGGTTGTATCTTTTTGGAGAAGTGAACCTTTATTATGTTATGTCCCTACCTATTCCCAATAATACTCCTTTTTCTGAAGTATAATTTGTCTGATATTAATATAGTACTGCAGTAGAACTGGATAATTTTCAACCATTTCAAGAGGTAGCATAAGATCAAGAACTGATGGTATAAAAGGAAGAAATCGAAGCTGCATTGAAGGCATTGGTGAAAAAACTATCCTCTCTCCACCATCTTCACTAACTCTGACACCAACTGTCCCTCACACAGCACTCCCTACTTCTCTGCTGGGTTCAATAATTCATTGCAACGGCCACACACAGCTCACAGTCCATATTCATGATTATGGGGTTTATTAGGGAAGTAACAGTTACAACTCAGGCTCAAAGACACTCAGGATACAGTTCTTCTATCAGGACAGCCTCTTCCCTCCTGTGCTCATAGGTGTGCCTCTGCCTGGCCTTGGGCCTCTCTCCAAAGGCACTCAGCTTTCCTTCTCCCTGGGCCAGCATCTCCTATAGCCGGGTCCCTGTTGCTTGGTCTCTCCTGCCATGGCATCTTACCGTCTTCAGGGTTACAGCTTCCTCTCTCTATCTCAGTCTCCTGCTTCTAGGAGCTTCTCAGTGCAGGGATCTCAGGTCCATAATATATGCTCAGCTCCTGGCTGTTCTTCCTTGATGGGAGTTGAATCCTCCTCTTTGCTCTGGAACTGGTTCTCTTTGAAGGGAAAACTAAACAATCCCCTTGGTGAGCCACAATTACCCTATCACACAGTCCTGCCCAAGCACCAGGGTGGATGTTATAAGACCATGGCTAGGAAGGCCACACAAAGTAAACAATCACATCACAGTACCTTGGACTCATTTTTCGAGTGAAGTATCAAAAATCCCATCGGAACGGATTGGTAAAGAACATAATCAATGGCAAGAACATTTTCATAATTATGTTTTCTGTATTTGGAAGAAATCTATAGCACTATTCTTATTTTGCCAATTCACAGGGATCACAGAGATTAGTGGTAGATATTGCAGTACCAGAAAACTCTCTGGTGAAACAGTCTGTGAGCAGTCTTACAAACGTGGATATTCCACCACAGTCAAAAGAATGACGTTACATTAATCATCAAAGAGAACATTTCAAGATCTAGCCTGGAGTACAATGTTGCCACTGATAGGCTAAAATCCATACACTTACAAGGAAGACCAGTTTATATGACTCTTCAAATTTATGCACCAACCACCAATGCCAAAGACAAAGAAATTGAAGATTTTAAACAACTTCTGCAGCCTGAAATTGATCAAACATGCAATCAAGATGCATTGATAATTACTGGTCATTAGAATGTTAAAGTTGGAAACAAAGAAGGAAAAGTAGTTGAAAAATACAGCATTGCTGATAGAAATGATGCCAGAAATCTCATGACAGAAGTTTGCAAGACCAGTGACTCATCCACTGCAAATATTTTTTTTCAACAACATAAACGGCAGCTATACACGTGGACTTTACCAGATGGAATACACGGGAATCAAACTGACTACACCTGTGGAAAGAGAAGATGGGAAAACTCATATCATCAGTCAGAACAAGGCCAGGGATCGATTGTGAAACAGACTGTCAATTGCTCATATGGGAGTTCAAGTTGAAACGGAAGAAAAGTAGAATAAGTCAAAAAGGGCCAAAGTATGACCTTGAGTATATCTCACCTGTATTTAGAGACCACCTCAAGAATACATTTTATGTGGTAAACACTAATGACTGAAGACCAGGTGAGTTGTGGAATGACATCAAGGATATCACACATGAAGAAAGCAAGAGGTCCTTTAAAAGACAGGAAAGAAAGAAAAGACCATAATGGATGTCGGAAGAGACTCTGAACGTTGCTCTTGAATGTCGGGTAGCTAAAGGGAAATGAAGAAATGACGAAGTAATAGAGCTGAACAGAAGATTTCAAAGGGTGGCTTGAGAAGAAAAAGTATTATAATGACATGTGTTAAGATCTGGAGATGGATAACCAAAACGGAAGAACACACTCAGCATTTCTCAAGCTGAAAGAACTGAAGAAAAAATTCAACCCTTGAGTTGCAATACTGAAGGATTCTACGGGTATAATATTAAATGACGCAGGAAGCATCAAAAGAAGATGAAAGTAATACCCACAGTCACTATGCCAAAAAGAATTGGTCGACCTTCAACCATTTCAGGAAGTAGCATATGATCAGAAACCGATGATACTGAAGGAAGAAGTCCATGCTGCACTGAAGGAATTGGTGAGAAAAAAAAGCCTCCGAGAATTGACGGAATACCAACTGAGATGTTTCACCAAATGGATGCAGCACTGGAATCACTCACTTGTCTAATCCCAAGAAATTTGGAATACAGCTACCTGGCCTATGAACTGGAAAGGATCCATATTTACACCTATTCCTAAGAAAGGTGATCCAACCAAATGTGGAAATTATCAAACAATATCATTAATATCACATGCAAGTAATATTCTGCTAAAAATCATGCAAAAGCAGCTGCAGCAGTACATTGACAGGGAACTGCCAGAAATTTAAGCAGGATTCAGAAGAGGACATGGAAGGAGGGATATCACAGCTGATGCCATATTGATTCTGGCCAAAAGCAGGGAATACCAGAAAGATATTTAAACCTGTGTTTTATTGACTATGCAAAGGCATTTGACTGCTTGGGTAATAACAAATTATGGATAACATTGCGAAGAGTGGGAATTCCAGAACACTTAATTGTGCTGATAAGGAACCTGATCAAGAGGTAGATGTTCAAACAGAAAAAGGTGATACTGCGTGGTTTAAAGTCAGGAAAGGTGTGTGTCAGGGTTGTATTCTTTTACAATACTTATTTAATCTGCAAATAATCTGAGAAGCTGGACTTTACCAAGAACACGACATCAGGATTGGAGGAAGACTCATTAACAACCTGCATTTTGCAGATGACACAACCCTGCTTGCTAAAAGATAAGAGGGCTTGAAGCACTTACTGATGAAGATCAAAGACCGCGGCCTTCAGTAGAGATTGCACCTCAACATAAAGAAAACAAAAATCCTCACAACTGGACCAATGAGCAACATCATGATCAACGGAGAAAAGACTGAAGTTGTCAAGGATTTCATTTTATTTGCATCCACAATCGACACCCATGGAAACAGCAGTTAAGAAATCAAAAGATGCACTGCCATCAGGCAAATCGGCGCAAAAGACCTCCAAAGTGTTGAAAAGCAAAGACATCACCTTGAAAACTAAGATGCAACTGATCCAAGCCAAGGTGTTTTCAGTGGCCTCGTATGTGTGGGAAAGCTGGCTGATGAATAAGGAAGACCGTAGAAGAATTGATGCCTTTTAATTGTGTTGGTGAAGAATTCTGAATATACCATGAACTGCCAAAAGAAGGAAAAAATCTATCCTGAAAGAAGTATAACCAGAATGTACCCTAGCCTAGAAGCAAAGATGGCTGGCTAGACTACATCCTACGTACTTTGGACCTGTTTTCAGAAGGAATTAGTCCATGGAGAAGGATATCATGTACTATTTCTTTGGACTATCTAAGACCTGAAGAACAAAATCTCATGGTCCAAATTAACGTTTTTACTTACTAATTTTCAAATGTAGCCCTGGTGGAACAGTGGTTAAGAGCTTGGCTGAAACTAAAAGGTTTCAACCAGCCTCTCCTTAGAAACCCTGCTGTGCAGTTCTATTCTGTCCAATAGGGTCACTGTTAGTTAAAATTTAATCCACAGCAATGAGTTATTTAATTTTCAAATATAAATTTTTTGTGTTTATGTCTAAATTCTAAAGTAAATTTTATTTTATAAACTTCCGGTTTTATAAATTTATTTTCTATTATTCAAATTTATTGTTATGGCAGAATCAAATTTAAAAAGTGACATTAATTTTCAATCCAGGCAAAATGAAACGGCAATAACTAAGTGCCGTACAAAAAAGGAAGCCTGCAGAAGATAAAAAGAAAATGATCTGTGAATCCCTAAAGACTATTCCAAAATTCGTTTTTAGAATGTAATAAATCAGCAGAGACTTCTTGCATTAAAGGTACGTGCTTAATGGGTGGGAATCATCTTACTAGTACCACTAGTGCTGAAATTAACGATGGCAATACAAATATAACCGAATTTGTTCCAAATTCTGCAACTATTTCTTGCTGTAGTAAAAAAAAAAGAAATTAGTAATGATCTAGAAAGTGAAACTAAGAATATGAAATTGTCACATCTGCAGACCCCATAAATAACAGAAATGCAGATCCTGCCTTGTGGAATAATTTTCTTCCAATGAAGTAAATTACTGGATCAAAAGAGGCCCAAGTGATTGTCAACATCACAGTTGTCCACTTGTAAATTTGTGTTGAAAATTCCTGGACGGTAAACAAAGTTCTGTAGCCAGAATTTTTTCTAGAGTGCAAAGTTAATGATGAAAATTATAAGAGGGAGTGGCTACTGCAATCTCCATCAGTCAGCTCTGTGTATTGTTTTGTTTGCAAACCTACTAACCAAACAAACAAACCCCTCATCCTCATTTAATTCTCGAATTGTTACAGATGAATTTAGCAATTGGTGCAAATTGAATAGGATCGGTAAACATGAAAATAGTTCAATTCACAGAGATCATGTTATCATATTTAAACCAAACACATTGTTCTGGCTTAATTTATGAACTGGAATCACAAATTAATGAACATCAGTATTGAAAAGCCATTTTGTAATGTGTCTTTGTTGTCCTAACAATCACTGAATGTGGACTATCTTCGTGAAAAAGAAATGAAGTCTTTGGGTCCCCACGAAATGGAAAATTTTAAAGTTGGCTTCAACTTGTTGCTCATTTGATCTATTTTTAGCAAGTCACATCTCAAAATATGGTAACACAGGAAAGGGCAATCCATCCTATAATTCTAAAATAATGTGTAAAAAAATTATAATCTTGATAAGTGATGAAGTTCAATCAACTACTGTCAGTGAAATAAGTATAGCTCGATATTTTATTTTGTCTGTGGATTCCACTTCTGAGCCTTCTCATACAGGCCAGCTAAGTATTGTTTAAAGATCCGTATCTCCAACAGATAGAAAACCTGTGTGGTGATTTATCACGTTTGCTAGCTTAAAAAATCTAAAAAATCATACTGGTAAAGACATTGCAAAGCAAGTGTTTCACTAATTACGTGAAGTTTGCAAAATTGATTTTTCTAAGTGCAGAGACCAATCCTATGACAATGCTGCCATTACGTCACTGCATTATAAAGGCATGCAACAGAAAATTCTGGAATGTAATGAATATGCCATTTTCATACCAAGGTGCTGCATATTCACTTAATTTTGTAGGATGTATCACAATGGATTTTTGTAAAAAAAATGATTTTTTCTTCTATTCAGATATTTTACAAATTTTTTGCCATCTGTATTCACCGATGACCTCTTCATAGGAAATGATCAGCATTAAAATGTCTTTCTAATACCCACTGGGAAGCACATGCTATAGCAACGAGTGCAATCCTGGAATCACACACTCAGATTCTAGGTGCCACAGAGAATATTGCTGAAGACCAGTCACAAAAAGGAGATACCAGAACAGAAGCTTAAAACGTCACCAACAAAATGGAAACACAGCCCATATATTTATGTTTGTTATGTATAATAATATATTGCATCATTTTCATTTGATGAGTCAATTCTCCAAGATTGAGAAGTAAATTTATAGACATGCATGGATCTCTACCAGCTATTAACAAGATATTTACATAAGAGAATATTTTGAAAACACAATAAAACAAATACTGCCAAATACTGATTATCAAGCAGTTTATTGTTGCAGAAGCATTAAAAGAAACAAGTAAATGACAGAAATGCTCCAGAAGTATTGAGTGCCAGGGATCAATTTCACACAACCATCCTCACTGACACACCTGAATCTTGCATGAAATGAAGGGTGAAGATGTATGAAGTTCCTTCTGATATTTTTTTCCTTCTTAATGTGAATATAACTGATGAAGAATTCCTGAAGGTACCCAATAAACCAGCACAGGCTTATCCTGACGAGGAAACCCTGGTGGCACAGTGGGTAAGTGCTACGAATGCTAACCAAGAGGACAGCAGTTCAAATCCACCAGGCGCTCCTTGGAAACTCTATCGGGCAGTTCTACTCTGCCTTTAGGGGCGGGATGAGTCAGAATCGACTCGACGGCAGTGGGTTTGGTTTTTATCCTGATGACTTAAGATAAAGCTTTATGGAGAAGTGCTACAATTTCATTCTTACATTAGAATTAAGTTTAGAGATTCAAGACAAATTTTACTCATGTAGGCGTGTAAACCAAAAAACCAAACCCATTGCTGGTGAATTGATTTCAGCACATAGCAACGCTATAGGACAGAATAGAATTGCCCCCATAGGGTTTCCATGGAGCAGCTAATGTATTCAAACTGCCAAGCTTTTGGTTAGCAGCTGAGTTCTTAACCACTGCACTGCCAGTGCTCCAAATATACTCTGGCCCAGTAGTTCAAATGCAACAGCCGCTCCTTGAAAACCCTATGAGGCAGTTCTACTCTGACCTATAGGGTCATTATGCATCACAATCGACTCCAACCCAACAGGTTTGTTCTGCCTACTGCCTCATCCCTATTTCATTTTCTCAGAGATAAGTTTCTGTGATAGTGTCAGATTCAGGAATGTGATGAAAAATGTCTCTTGTAGGGGTGGGGACAAGATGGCAGAATAGTCAGATGCTTTGTGTAGCCCCTCTTATAACAAAGACCCAGAGAAGTAAATCGATTATATATGACAATCTAGGAGCCCTGAACATCAAAGGTGAAGTTACAGAATTGGACTTAGTGGCAGGGGGAGGGGGATATGGTTCAGAAGCAGTGAGAGGTGGACAGATCTGACCCGGCAGAAACCAGCACCCTGCAGGCTGGATTGAATAGCATGTGCGGTGACGCAAGCAGTGACGCTCGGGACATGTTTTTCACATCAGAAGAGACCGAGTGGTAGAAAGTCTACACAAGCCTCCAGAACCAGTGAAAAGCAGTGCTAAGTTGGCAAAAGATAAGTACATGCATTTAAAATGCCACACAAATCAAAAATCATCCCCTTTGGGAAGAACATCTCTCCCATTTATCTGCTTCCTCCCTCTCTGTTTTTAGTCTTAGACCAGCTTCAGCTATTTCTGGGTCCCCTGGGCCAGAAGTAGGAACTATCACATGCCCTGGAGCAGGAACAAACAACAAAAAATAATCTGCCAGCTTCCCTAAGCCAGGAACTCAGGGAAGTCACAGACATAAGGGGTCCAAAGACTCTGAGTGCCTTTCACCCTTGCATAGACCTGTGTGGGCCCATTTCAACAGCATAAGCCCTCATTAGCACACTACAACAGGGTATATACCTGAAGCCTGTTTTCAACTGTATCAGCTATAAAGTGGAGTGGCAGGTTTGGGATATTTGACAATGTTCTGCCAATTAAACAGGGTCCTCACCTACCCACATCAGTGACCTGAGGGTTGGTGGCTCCACCCACGTCACCTAGCCACCCAATTCAGGAGTCCAAGAATAAGTGGTGAATGCCAGTCCTTACAACCAACAGCATTGGGTGACCATGGTCTGGCTGCAAAACCCACACACCTATGTGCTCTAGGGAACAGGGACATGCTTTCCTCCCAGACACTCAGGGGCAGTCATTCCCCCCATAGTAGCCAGACACCTGTACCTACACCAATCAACCCTGTCTATATGCAGGACTGTAGGTGAGAGCCTAAACCACACACTTGGTGACCGACTATGTGGACAACTGAGCTGAATCCATACAAGAAAAGTAAAAGGGCTCCTAGGCTCACATACCTAGTAACAGCTCTGATCACCTGGTGACAGGATGTAAGAGCTTCAAAGGTGCCAATAATCAAACTAGCTCAACCAAGCAGCCTATTTGGGCATATTAAAATAAAACAAGAAACTAGGACACAATACAACAACAACAAAACCAAACCCAGTGCCATCAAGTAGGTTCCGACTCAGTATGCAAACATAAAATAAATGAATATAATAACTCATTGATGGCTCAGAGACAAGTGTAAATATCAAATAACATAAAGAGGCAGACCATGATGGATTCAGGAAGCTCCCAAAACAACAAATCAAGAAAACTTCCAAATGAAAAAAAATTCCAGGAATTACTGCAGGTAGAATTTAAAAGATTAATAGACCGAGCCCTTCAAGAGATCCAGGAGGAGATCAGGCAAAACGAAGAACAAGCCAAGGAACACACAGATAAAACAATAGAGGAACTTAAGAAAGTTACACAAGAGTATAATGACAAATGTAACAGGCTGCAAGAATCCATAGAAAGACAGCAAGCAAATCCAAAAGAGTAACAATAAAGTTTCAGAATTAGACAACCCAATAGAAAATGAGAGGAACAGAATTGAGGCACTGGAAGTCAGAATTAGTGAGACTGAAGATAAAGCTCTTGATGCCAACTTATTTGAGGAAAAATCAGATAAAGTAATTTTTTTAAATTGAAGAAACTCTAAGAATTATGCGGGATTCTATCGAGAGTGATTGGAACACCAGAATCGGGGCAGGGGGTGGAGGGATAACAGAAAACACAGTGAGAATTGTTGAAGACTTCTTGGCTAAAAACTTCGCTGATCTTGTGAAAGATAAGAAGATATCTATCCAAGATGCTTACTGAACCTCACCCAAGGTAGATGCCAAGATAAAGTCACCAGGACATATAATAATCTTGCTTGCCAAAACCAAATATAAAGAGAGAATTTTAAGAGTAGCTAGGGATAAACAAAAAGTCACCTATAAAGAAGGGTCAGTAAGACTAAGCTCGGACTACTCAGCAGAAACCATGCAGGCAAGAAGGACATATACAAAGCCCTGAAGGAAAAAAAAAAAAAAATTGCCTGCCAAGAACTATATATCCAGCAAAACTGTCCCTCAAATGTGACAGTAAAATTAGGACATTTCCAGATAAGCAGAAGTTTAGGGAATTTTTAAAAACCTAACCAATATGACAAGAAATAATAAAGGGAGTTCTCCAGTTAGAAAATCAATAACATCAGCTAACAACCCAAGACTAGAACACGGGACAGAACAACCAGATATCAACCCACGTAGGGATGTCACAAATAAATCAAAGCTAAAACACTGAAAATGTAGAAACAGAGACATCGATCTGTAAAAGATGACAACATTAAGAGAAAAAAGAGGGACTAAATAATGTAGTCATAGATCTTTCATATGGAGAGGAAGTCAAGACGATATAAAGAAATAAAAGATTGGTTTAAATTTAGAAAAACAGAGGTAAATGTTAAGGTAACCCAAAGGAAACTAACAATCCTACACATTAAAACAAGGAAAACATAAATTTTCGGCAAATACAAAAGCAACAACAAGGAAAAAGATGAAAGACTAAAAAGAAAAACGATTCAGCACAGAAAAAATTAATTAGCAGTAAATACAAAGGCAACAAAAATGAAGAGGATGAAAAGAAAATGCACAAAGAACAATGACTCAACAGAGAAAATTAAGTGGAATAAGGAAAATGTCAACAAGACATTCACAAAAAAGAAGAAAATGACAGCACTAAACTCATAACTATGAATAATTATGATAAAGGTAAATGGTTTAATTGCACCAATAAGGAGACAGAGAGTAGCAGAATGGATTAAAAAACATGATCCGTCTGTATGCAGACTGCAAGAGACACACCATAGACTCAAAGACATAAACAAACTAAATCTCAAAGAATGGAAATATATATATATATCAAGCAGACAACAATAAAAAATAAGAGTGGCAATATTAATCTCTGATAAAACAGGCTTTAAAGTAAAATCCGCCACAAAGGAAAAGGAAATACACTATATAATGATTAAAGGGTCAATATACCAGGAAGACAAAATCATAATAAATACTTACATACCCAATGACAGGGCTCCAAAACACATAAAACAAACTCAAACAGCATTGAAAAGAGAAATAGCTCCACAATAATAGTCGAAGACTTCAACATACCGCTTCTGATGACAGACAGGATATCCATAAACAAGCTCAATAAAGACACGGAAGACCTAAATACCACAATCAGCCAACTTGATCTCATAGACTTAAACATAACACTTCACCCAACGGTAGTCAAGTAAACTTTCTTTTCTAACGCTCATGGAGCATTCTTGAGAATAGACCACGTATTAGGCCACAAAGCAAGCATTAACAGAATCCAAGACATCAAAATATTACACAGCATGTTTCCTGACCATAAAGCCATAAAAGTCAAAATGCTGTCGTTATCATACATTTTAATTTCTTACATATTTTAAACCCAATAAAGTCTATTCTTATTATGTTATGCAGTCAGTAATCCTCTATTTTTACCCATTTCATTAACTTTCATTCCTTCTTGCATCTTAAGCCTTTTACCCTATTTTCTTTCTGCTTGAAGAATACCTTTGGAATTTTCTTTAATGTGGGCATGCTGATGTTAACTTATCTAGGTTTTGTTTGTCTGAAAACAAAAGGTCTTTGCTCGTTCATGAAGGATGTTTTTCCTCAGCATAGAGTTCTGGGTTGCCATGGATTTTCTCTCTGTAATTTAAATATACCATCTTATTGTCTTACGGTTTTCACTATTTCTGTACAGAAGTCATCGGTCAGTTTCTTTGTTTGTCCTTTAAAGATAATCTTTTAGTAGTGTTCAATTATTTGCTTTTTGTGGGGTTTTTTGTCTTTAGCTTCAGCAGTCCTACTATGAATTTCTTTGTATTTACCCTACATGGGTCTTATGAGGAAACCCTGGTGGCGTAGGGGTTAAGCGTTACGGCTGCTAAGCAAAAGGTCAGCAGTTCGAATCCACCAGGCGCTCCTTGGAAACTCTACGGGGCAGTTCTACTCTGTCCTGTAGGGTCGCTTTGAGTCAGAATCAACTTGACAGCAGTGGCTTTGTTCTTTTTTTTTTTTTTTTTTTTGGTTTGGGTTTTGTAAGTCTTCTAGAATCTGTGACTTGATATCTTTAATCATTTGAGGAAAATTCTCAGCCATGATCTCAGTTTTTCTGCCTCATTCTTTTTCTTCCTTCTTAAAGTATTTTATGCTAGATATTCTCATTGTATTCTCTGTATCTTATTTCTTTTTATATTATATATATTTTTCCTTTTGTCTTTGCCTGTATTTTCTTCCAACATGTCTTCCAGTTCACTAAATCTCTCTTCAGCATTTGTAATCTGCTGTTATATACATACATTAAGATTTTAACTTCAGCTATAGTTTTCAGTTGACTTTCTAAGTTGATCTTTTTCGTAGTTTCTAGTTTTTTGCCAAATTTCTAAGTCTTGCCTTTATTTCTTTGAACATAATAGAGTTATTTCACTGTCTTTGTCTGATAGTTCAAATATCTAGTTTTTCTGTGGATCTCATTCTGTTATTTGTTGTTTCTACAGGTTTCACTCTTTTCTTTCTTTTTAAAAAAAATTGTTGATTATATTAGAGAGGCGAGGCCAAGATGGCAGAGTAGGGAGATGCTGCCAGTGATCCCTCTTACAAAAAAGACCCGAAAAAACAAGTGAAGCGATTATATTTATGACAAGCTAGGAACCCTGAACATCAAAGGCAAAGTTAGAAAATGGACTCAACGGCAGGGGGAGGGAGAGACTATTTGGAAGGGGAGAGGAGTTACTGGACCTGAATTGCCAGGAACCCTCAGGCACCATTCCCTGGAGCGACTGCAGTGAGGCTGGCAGTAGCGTTCCAGAGGCGCTTCACTCAGGGAAAGACAGCTAGTTGCACAGACTACTCACACCTCCAGAACAAGAGAAGAATGGCACTCTCGGCAAAAGCTAATTACTTGTGTTTATTTTACCACTCCTCAAACTCCCAAGCCGGTTTCAGTGGCCGTCAACTTCCCTGGGCCTGAGATAGGCCCCGGTAGCACTCTGAGCCATTCTTCCGTCCTTGAAGAAGGTATAAGTTCACAACTGGGGGAAAGATAATCTGCCAGCTCAATTAAGCTGGGGAGCTCAGGACAGAAGTAGCTCTTGTTCAGGCACAAACGGTCCATGGGCTTTGAATATTTTTCACCCCAGCATGGACCTGCGTGGGCCCATTTCAGGAGAATAGGCCCTTGTTGCCAGACTGCAATGGTTTCAGCTGGACGGTGGAAAGATGGGTGTTTGATGTTTGACACTGCTTTGCCTATTAAACAGGGTCTTCACCTACCCACATCAGGGGCCTAAGGACTGGTGGCTCCACCCACAATACCTGGCCACCTGTGACAGGGCTCCAAGGGTAAGTAGTACCGCCCAGAACTTACAACCAAAAGCATTGGGTACCCACCGCCCTTCTGCAGAACCCACCCGTGTGCTCTACAGAACAGGGATGCACTTTCCTCACAGACACTCAGAGCACAGCTGTCAGACCCCTGCCTTGATCAGAGCCTGACCCCCTACTGCAGCCAGATACTTCTGCCTACACCAATAACCCCTGCCCCTCTAAGACTGTAGGACAGAGCCTGTACCACACACTTTATGACCAACTACCTGGGCACCTGAGTTGAATCCATACAAGAAAAATAAATGAACTCCTAGGCTCCTATACCTGGTAACAGTGCTAGCCATCTGGTGATAGTACATTAGAGCTTCAAAGGTGAAAATAATCAACCTAACGCACTCAAGCAGCTTATCTGGGTATACCAAAACTAAACAAAGGAAGAAGCTAGGATACAAAAAGCAAGCATAAAACAAACTAATACAATAACTTATAGATGGCTCAGAGACAACAGTCAATATCAAATCACATAAAGAGGCAGACACGGGGGCAGGACCAAGATGGCTGACTAGGTAGAAGCTTCCGCTTATCCCTCTTGAAACAAAGACTTGAAAAAACAAGTGAATTAATTACATAAAGGACAATCTACAAACCCTGACCATCAAACACAGAGCTAAGGAGTTGACCTGAGTGACAGGGGAGTGAAAAGCCACACTGCAGCAGCGACCGCTTCCGGAGCCAGAGTCCCACGCCACAGCATTGAGCCCTCGCGGTTTCCTGGTGTCAGAGTGGTGGGGCTGATTGTGGCTTACTGAGACAGGGAAGCACGGATGTAGGCCTAACCTCAGGACCAACCTCAGAGGGGACCCAGGCAGCACACGCAGGCTCCACACAGACGCGGCTGGCAGGGAAATGAAAAACCACGGGGAAGCAGCAACTGGTTTTGGAGCCTGGAGTGCAGCGCCCCAGAAAGGAAACCTTGGTGCTGGGTGTTGGACTAAGTGTAGGGGAGCTGATTGTGGCTTCCTGAGATGGTGTGAGCATGGACGCTAACCCTAACCCTCTGGGACAGTCTCAGCAGGGATACAGCCAGCACACGCAAGCTACACAACGCTCTGGAATCTCAGAAAAAACAGTCCTCACCAAACAACATAAGTAACTTTGTATATTTTGCCAGGCTACTCTCTTCTATATATCTGATTCCACCCCTCATTGCCCCAGCCAGCTTCATTAAGACTGGAATTCCCTGTGCCAGAGAGTGAAGTGCACTGCTCGATTTTTTTTTTCTTCTTTCTTTTCTAACCCATTCTCCTGGCCTGAGAAAAGTACCATTTAACAATCAAAGAAAAAATCCTTCCCTGACTTCCCTAAGCTGCAATTAACAATACAGAATCAGCTCCATCCAGGCATTAAGAGACCCATAGTCTTTGGCTTTCACCCTACAGGTAACTAGGTGGCTATTATAATGCAGAGGCAATTCTGATAGAGATCTGACCATAATTGTTTTAGCTCAGCAATGGAAAGGCAAGTTTTGGAGGTCAGATACCTCTGTACCTATTAAACAGAGCCCTCACTGGTCCACACCAGCGAAAAGAAGGCTGAAACTCCACCCACACCACCTAGCCACCTGCTAGAGGGGTCTGAGAATAGTGACGTCTACCCAAGTATTGGGTGCCTAAGATACAGCTGCAGAGCTCACCCACCAGAGCACTCTAGAGAATAGAGCCACACCTACCTCACTGACACTTGAAGGAAGGCTGTCAGCATCCTGCCCTCCTCGAAATGTGACCCCCTGCCACTAATAGAAACTGGCACATACAACCATCACCACTACTCCTCTAAGATAATAGGTGAGAGCCTACACCACACACTAGGTGACCAGCTATCAGGACACCTGAGCTGATTCTATTCAAGAATAGTGAATGGACTCATACACTTATATACCTGGTAACAGCTCAGGCAAGCTGGTAATAGGACGTAAGTGATTCAAAAGCTACAGCAATCACGATACCACAATCTAGTAGCCCATGTGGGTGTATTGTAACAAAACAAAACAACAAGACTCAGTGAGCAAATATAAAAGAAAATATTACAAAATCTTATAGATGGCTCAGAGACAGCAGTCGACATCAAATCACATGAAGAAGCTGACCATGATTGCTTCTACAAAGCCCCAAATCAAAGAATCAAAATCATTCCCGGATGTAGATACATTCCTAGAATTGCCAAATGTAGAATAAAAAAAAAATTGTATACAGAATGCTTCAAGACATCAGGAATGACCTCACAAATGAAATAAGGCAATCTACAAAAAAACCAAGGTATACACGGATAAAGCAGTTGAAGAAATCCAAAAGATCATTCAAGAACATAGTGAAAAAATTAATAAGCTGTAAGAATCCATAGAGAGATAGCATTCAGAAATCCAAAAGATTAACAATAAAGTCACAGAATCAGACAACTCAATAGGAAGTCAGAGGAGCAGACTCGAGGAACTGGAATGCAGAGTGGGGGAGCTGGAAGATAAGACAATTGACACAAATATAGTTGAAGAAAAATCAGATAATAGAATTTAAAACTATGAAGAAACCCTAAGAATCACGGGGGACTCTATCAAGAATAATTTGCGTGTGACTGGAGTTCCAGACAGGGAGGGGTAACAGAAAATACAGAGCGAATAGTGGAAGATCTGATGGCAGAAAAATTCCCTGGCATCGTGAAAGATGAAAAGCTATCTACCCAAGATGCTCATCGAACCTCATACAAGATAGATCCCAAAAGAAAATCACCAAGACATATCATCAAACCTGCCAAAGCCAAAGATAAAGAGAAAATTTTAAAAGCACCCAAGGATAAACGAAAAGTTACCTACAAAGGAGAATCAATAAGTTTGCACTACTCGGCAGAAACCATGCAGCCAAGAAGGCAATGGGATAACATATATAGAGCACTCAAAGAGGAAAAACTGTCAGCCAAGAATCATACATCCAGCAAAACTCTAAAACATGAAGGTGAAATTAAGATATTTACAGATAAACGCAAGCTTAGAGAATTTGCAAAAACCAAACCAAAACTGCAAGAATTACTAAAGGAAATTCTTTGGTCAGAAAATCAATAATATCAGATACCAATACAAGGTCACAGAACAAAACATCCTAATATCAACTCAGATAGGGAAATCACAAAAACAAAATAAGATTAATTAAAAAAAAATTACTCAAAACAGGGAATCATTGATGTCATTACGTAAAAGATTACAACAGTCAAAAAAGAGGGACTAAATACAGGAGGCATAGATCTTACATATGCAGAGGAAACCAAGGTGATATAGGGTGAAACAAGTTAGGTTTTTACTTAGTCAAACTGGGGTAAATATTAAGGTAACCACAATGAGGTCTAACAATTCCATACTTCAAAATAAAAACCAAGATAAACATAACGACTCACCAAAATAAATTCAACTACTATAAAAGGGAGTAACACACATTCTACAAAGAAAACTCAACACAAAAAAGTAAATGGAAAAATGAAATTGTCAAAAACAGGCAACAAAATGACAGCACTAAACTCATACTTATCTATAATTACACTTAATGTAAATGGACTAAATTCACCAATAAAGAGACAGAAAGTTGCAGACTGGATAAAAAAACACGATCAGTCTGTATGCTGCATAAAAGAGACACACCTTAGACTTAGAGACACAAATAAACTAAAACTGAAAGGACGGATAAAAATATATCAAGCAAACAACAATCAAAAAAGAGCAGGAGAGGCAATATTAATTTCCAACAAAACAGACTTTAAAGTTAAATCCACCACAAAGGATAAAGAAGGACACTACGTAATGATTAAAGGGACAATTTACCAGGAAGATACAACCATATTAAATATTTATGCACCCAATGATAGAGCCGCAACATTCATAAAACAAACGTTAACAGAATTAAAAAGTGAGATAGACACCTCCACAATTATGGTAGGAGACTTCAACACAACACTCTCGGTGAAGGGTAGGAAATGCAGTCAGAAGCTCAATAGAGACACAGAAGATCTAATTGTTACAATTAAACAACTTCACTTCATAGACTTATACAGAACACTCCACCCAACAGCTGCAAAGTATAATTTTTTTTTTAGTGCACATGAAACATTCTCTAGAATAGATCACATATTAGGTCATAAAACAAGCCTTTGCAGAATGCAAAACACTGAAATATTACAAAACATCTTCTCTGAACAAAAGACCGTAAAAGTAAAAATCAATAACAGAAAAACCAGGGAAAAGAAATCAAATGCTTGGAAACTGCACAATACCCTGCTCAAAAAAGACTGGGTTATGGAAGACCTTAAGGAGGGAATAAAGAAATTCACAGAATTCAACGAGACTGAAAACGCTTCCTATGAAAACCTTTGGGACACGGTGAAAGCAGTGCTCAGAGGTCAATTTATATCAATAAAGGCACACATATTAAAGAAGAGCCAAAATGAAAGAACCGTTCCTACAACTTGAACAAAGAGAAAGAGAGCAACAAAAGAAACTGTCAGGCACCAGAAGAAAGCAAAAAATAAAAAGTACAGCAAAATTAAATGAATTAGAGAACAGAAAAACAATTGAAAGAGTTAACAAGGCCAAAAACTGCTTCTTTGAAAAAAATTAACAAAATTGATAAAACACTGGCCAGACTGACTAAAGAAATACAGGAAAAGAAACCAATAACCCGAATAAGAAATGGGATGGGCCATATCACAACACATGCAACTGAAATTAAAACAATCATATCAAATTACTACAAAAAATTGTACTCTAACAAATTTGAAAACCTAGAAAAAATGGATGAATTCCTAGAAACACACTGCCTACCTAAACTAACACACACTGAAGTAGAACAACTAAATAGACCCATAACAAAAAAAGAGATTGAAAAGGTAATCAAAACACTCCCAACAAAAAAAAGCCCTGGACCTGACGGCTTCACTGCAAAGTTCTACCAAACTTTCAGGGAAGACTTACCACTACTACTGAAGGTATTTCAAAGCATGGAAAAGGACGGAATACTACCTAACTCCTTCTATGAAGCCAGCATAACCCTGATACCAAAACCAGCTAAAGACAACACAAAAAAAGAAAATTACAGACCTATATCCCTCATGAACATAGATGCAAAAATCCTCAACAAAATTCTAGCCAATAGAATTCAACAACGTATCAAAAAAATAATCCACCATTACCAAGTGGGATTTATACCAGGTATGCAAGGTTGGTTCAATATTAGAAAAACAATTAATGTAATCCACCACATAAAAAAAGACAAGAACCAAATAATTTTATCAATTGATACAGAAAAGGCATTTGACAAAGTCCAACACCCACTCATGATAAAAACTCTCAGCAAAATAGGAATAGAAGGAAAATTCCTCAACATAATAAAGGGTATTAGTACAAAGCCAATACCCAACATCATCCTAAATGGAGAGCCTGAAAGCATTTCCCTTGAGAAGGGGAAACAGACCAGAATCCCCTTTATCACCGCTCTTATTCAACATTGTGCTAGAGGTCCTAGCCAGAGCAACTGGGCTAGACAAAGAAATAAAGGGCATCCAGATTGGTAAGGAAAAAGTAAAATTATTTCTATTTTCCAACGACATTATCTTATACACAGAAAATCCTAAGGAATCCTCAAGAAAATTATTAAAATAGAAGGGTTCAGCAGAGTTTCAGGTTACAGTATAAACGTACAAAATCAGTTGATTCCTCTATATCAACAAAAAGAACATTGAAGAGGAAATCATCAAATGAATACCATTCACAGCAGCCCCCAAGAAGATAAAATACTTAGGAATAAACCTCACCAAAAACTAAAACCGCTATACCAAGAAAACTGCAAGGTACTACTGCAAAAAAACAAAAGGAACCTACGTAATTGGAAAAACATACCTTGCTCATGGATAGGAAGACAACATTGTAAAATTGTCCATTCTACTAAAAGCCATCTATAGATACAATGCACTTCCGATCCAAATTCCAATGACATTTTTTAAAAAGATGGAGAAACAAATCACCAACTTCATATGGAAGGGAAAAAAGTCGTGGATAAGTAAAGCATTACTAAAAAAGAACAAAGTGAGAGGACTCACTCTGCCTGATATTAGAACCAATTATACCACCACAGTAGTCAAAACAGCCTGATACTGGTACAACAACAGACACATAGACCAATGGAACAGAATTGAGAATTCAGATATAAATCCATCCACATATGAGCAGCTGATATTTGACAAAGGCCCAGTGTCAGTTAATTGGGGAGAAGACAGTCTTTTTAACAAAAGGTGCTGGCGTACCTGTATATCCATCTGCAAAAAATGAAACAGGACCCATACCACACACCATGCACAAAAACTAACTCCAAATGGATCAAAGACCTAAACATAAAATCTAAAACGATAAAGATCATGGAAGAAAAAATAGGGACAACATTAGGAGACCTAATACATGGCATAAACAGAATACAAAACATTACTAAAAATGACGAAGAGAAACCAGATAACTGGGAGCTCCTAAAAATCAAACACCTATGCTCATCTAAAGACTTCACCAAAAGAGTAAAAAGACCACCTACAGACCGGGAAAAAGTTTTCAGCTAAGACATCTCCGCCCGGCACCTGATCTCTAAAATCTACATGACTCTGCTAAAACTCAACCACAAAAAGACAAACAACCCAATTAAAAAATGGGCAAAGGATATGAACAGGCACTTCACTAAAGAAGACATTCAGGCAGCTAACAGATACATGAGGAAATGCTCTCAATCATTAGCCGTTAGAGAAATGCAAATCAAAACTACAATGAGATTCCATCTCACTCCAACAAGGCTGGCATTAATCCAAAACACAGAAAATAATAAATGTTGGAGAGGCTGTGGAGAGACTGGAACACTTATACACTGCTGGTGGGAATGTAAAATGGTATACAACCACTTTGGAAATCAATTTGGTGCTTCCTTAAAAAGCTAGAAATAGAACTACCATACAACCCAGCAATCCCACTCCTCGGAATATATCCTAGAGAAATAAGAGCCTTTACACAAATAGATATATGCACATCTATGTTTACTGCAGCACTGTTTACAACAGCAAAAAGATGGAACCAACCAAGGTGCCCATCAATGGATGAATGGATAAATAAATTATGGTATATTCACACAATGGAATACTACACATCGGTAAAGAACAGTGACGAATCTGTGAAATACTTCATAACATGGAGAAACCTGGAAGGCATTATGCTGAGTGAAATTAGTTGCAAAAGGTCAAATAGTGTATAAGACCACTATTATAAGATCTTGAGAAATAGTTTAAACTGAGAAGAACATATTCCTTTGTTGTTATGAGAGGGGGGAGGGAGGGGGAGTAGGAGAGGGGTATTTACTAAAGAGATAGACAAGAACTACTATGCGTGAATGGAAGGACAACACTCAACACAGTGGAGGTCAGCACAACTGGACTAAACCAAAGCAGTTTCCTAAATAAACTGAACGCTTCAAAGGTCAGCAAAGCAAGGGCACATGTTTGGGAACCATGTTTTCAGGGGACATCTAAGTCAACTGGCATAATAAAATCTACTAAGAAAACATTCTGCATCCCACTTTGAAATGTGGCGTCTCGGGTCTTAAATGCTAACAAGCGGCCATCTCAGATGCATCAATGATTCTCAACCCACCTGGATCAAGGGAGAATGCAGAACACCAAGAACATAAGATAATAACGAGCCCAAGAGACAGAAAGGACTACATGAACTAGAGACTACATCATCCTGAGACCAGAAGAACTAGATAGTGCCGGGCCACAACCAATGACTGCCCTGACAGGGAACATAACAGAGATCCCTTGAGGGACCAGGAGAACAGTGGGATGCAGACCCCAAATTCTCATAAAAAGACCAGACTTAATGGTCTGACTGAGACTGGAAGGACTCTAGTGATCATGGCCCCCACACCTTCCGTTTACCCAGTACGGGAACCATCCCCAAAGCCAGTTCATCAGACATGGATTGGACTAGACAATGGGTTGGAGAGGGATGCTGGTGAGGCGTGAGCTACTTGGTTTGGGTGGACACTTGAGACAATGTTGGTATCTCCTGCCTGGAAGGGAGATGGGTGGATAGAGGGGCTTAGAAACTGGCAAAACGGCCACAAAAAGAAAGAGTGGAAGGAGGGAGTGGGCTCTCCCATTGGGGGGAAAGTAATTGGGAATATGTAAGAAGTTGTGTATAAGTTTTCATGTGAGAGACTGGCTTGATTTGTAAACTTTCACGTAAAACACAAGAAAAATTATTGAAATAAAAAAAAAGCTGACCCATGATTGCTTCAACAAGCTCTCAGAACAAAGACTCAAGGAATCTTCTGGATGAAGGTGCAATCCTGGAATTACCAGATGCAGAATACAAAAGATTAATATACAGAACTCTTAAAGACATCAGGAAGGAAATGAGGCAAAATGCAGAACAAGCCATGGAACACACAGATAAAGCAGCTGAAGAAATTAAAAAGGTTACTCAAGAATATAATTAAAAATTTAATAGGCTGCAAGAAACCATACAGAGACTGCAATCAGAGATTCAGAAGATAAACAATAAAATTACAGAGATAGAAAACTCAGCAGAAAGTAAGAAGAGCACAATTGAAGAACTGGAAGGCAGAATAACTGAGATTGAAGATAAAGCACTTGGGACCAATATATTTGAAGAGAAACCAGAGAAAAGAAATTAAAAAATGAAGAAATCCAAAGAATCATGTGGGACTTTATCAAGAGAAATAACTATGAGTGATTGGAGTACCAGAACAGGGAGGGCTAACAGAAAATACAGAGGGAACTGTTGAAGATTTGTTGGCAGAAAACTTCCCTGATATCATGAAAGATGCTCATCGAATTCCACATACGGTAGATCTCAAAAGAAAGTGACCAAGACATATAACAATCAAACTTGCCAAAATCAAATATAAAGAGAATTTTAAGAGAGGCTAGGGATAAAAGAAGTCACCAACAAAGGAAAGTAAATAATAATAAACTTGGACTACTCAGCAGAAATCATGGAGGCAAGAAGGCAATGGGATGACTTATATAAAATATTGAAGGAAAAAAATTGCCAGCCAGGAATCAAACCATAACCCTGGCCCTCTGGCCCTCTGGCCCTCTGGCCTTAGCCCTCTAACTCTAGCCCCTAAGCCCTGAGCCCCAAAGCCCCTAAGACCCTAAGCCCTTAGGTCCTAACCACCAAGACCCTGAACTCTAGCCCTAACCCAAACCGTAACCATATACCCTAAACCCTACAATCTAAACACCTACACCCCAAAACACTACACACAAAAACCATACACACTAAACCCTATACTCTAAGCCCGAAACCCTAAACCCAAACCTCAAGCCCCAAAGCCGAAACCCAAAACCTAACCGTAAGCCCTAAACCCTAACACCTAACCCTAAACCCTAACCACCCTAACCCTAACAACCCTAACCCTAACGACCCTAACCCTAACTACTCTAGCCCTAACCCTCGAACCCTAACCCTCTAATGCTAACCTGAAACCCTAACCCAAAACCCTAACCCTCTAACTCTAACCCTCTAACCCTAACCCTCTAACCCCAACCCCCAAACCCAACCCCAAACACTAAACCTCAAATCCCTAGCCCTAAACCTAAGAATGAGCCTAAGCCTAACCCTAACACAACCCTAAACCCTAAACCATAACACTTAAAACCCTAACACGCGAAACCCTAACACCCTTAGCCCTAACACATTTAACCCTGACATCCTAAATGCCAAAACCCTAAACACTAACACCCTTAACCCCAACCACTAACCCCTAAACCCTAACTTAAAGCCTAAGTCATCTAACCCTAATACCCTAACTCTAAACCCTAAAACCTACACCCTAACCCCAGCCCCCAGCCCTAACCCTCACTCTAAGCCTTAAACCCTAAACCCTAAGGCCTAAACCCTAGGCTCTAAGCCCTAAGCCCTAAACCCTAAGTCCTAAAACCCTAAACTCTAAGCCCTAAGCCCTAAACCTAACCCTCTAACCCTAAACCCTAAAACTTTACCCCAAACCCATCCCAAACCCCTAAACCTGAACCCCTAAACCCTAGCCCTAACCAGTAACCCTAAACCTCTAAACTATACCCCTAACCCTCTAACCCTAACCCTCTAACCCTAACCACAACACCAACCCCAACCTCTGAACCCCCAAACCCTAACCCCCAACCCTAAGCCTCTGAACCCTAAGCCTAAACCCTCTAACCCTAAACCCTAACCTTCACCCCCTCACACCCTCACCTTCTCACTCCCTCACTCTATAATCTTCTCAACCTCTAACCCCCTCACCCTCTAACCCCTCACCCTGACTCCCTCAATCTCTAACCCCCAAACTCTAAACCCCAACCCTCTAACACCCACCCTCTAACCCCAACCCACAAATCCCAAACAAACCCAACCCCAAGCCTAAACCTAAATCCCTAAAACCTAACCCAAACCCTAATGACTAAACCACAAAACCCTAAACCCCCAAAACCCTAAACCCCAAACTGCAACCCCTAACACCTAACCTGTAACTCCAAACTCTAACCTCAAACCCTAAACCTAACACCTAACCCCAACCCAAAAACCCTAACCAAAAAACCCAACCCTAAACTCTAACCCCCAAACCCCAACCCCTAAACCAAACCCTAAGGACTCTAACTCTAACAACCCTAACCCTAACATCCCTAAGCCCAAACCCTAACCCTTTTTGTTAGCAGCCATAGCACTTAACCACTAGCCACCAGGGTTACCATGAGCAGTCACAGGAATAGACATATGCACACCCGTGTTCACTGCAACATTATTCACAGTAGCAAAAAGATGGGAACAACCTAAGTGCTCATCCACAGAGGAACGGATAAACAAACTACGGTACATACACACAGTGGAACACTACACGACAGTAAAGACCAATGATGAATCTCCGAAACATCTCACACCATGGATGAATCTGGAGCGCATCACACTAAGTCAATCACAAAACGACATATACAGTAAGTGACCACTATCATGAAAACATTTACGCACAGAAACAATCTTTGATGTTCACTAGGGAGACGAAGAGTGGGTAGAGAAAAGCCAACTAAACAATAACCAAAAAAACCAAACCCACCGCCGTCGAGTTGATTCCAGCTCATAGCGACCCTATAGGACAGATTAGAACTGCCCCATAGAGTTTCCAAGGAGCGCCTGGTGGATTTGAACTGCAGGCCTTTGGTTAGCACCGGTGGCTCTTAACCACTACGCCATCAGGGTTTCCAACTAAACGACACATATGTGGTAACTCTGGTGAAGGAAGAGACGGTACACAAGACTGGGAATCAACCTCAGCCTCACTCTAACCCTAACCCTAAACCACTTGTGCCCTAGCCTAGTAACCCCAGCCCTAACCCCAACCCCCAACCACCTAAAACCTATACCCCTAAACCTGACTCCCAAACCTCTAACCCCCAAACCTGGACCCCTAGCACCAAACCCTAACCCCTAACCCTAATCCTCCAACCCTTCTGCATCTCTGGGCCTCTCGACTCTCCGTCTATTTTCTCCCTCCAAATCGTACTAACACTCAGTGGAATTTTGAAGTTTGAGCTGTGCTTTGCTTCTTGTTGTCTCCACCGGTTCCATCAAGGCACTGCATCATTTCTTTGCTCTGCTTCACTATTCAGTTCCAAAACCATGGCTTAGAATCGCCTGTCACTAAACTTCAGCGATTCGGTGCAAGGCCGCGAGAGGGCGTGCGCACCGCCGGTTCTGTTCTGCCCACCAGGCCCTCTGAGTATGGGAACCTCCTGGACCTAAGCCGGGACCGACCTGGGTACCGCTCCAGTGGCGATAGCAGAAGCTTTTCTTCCCGAGGGACCCAACGCCCCAGGGCGCTCTCTCAATACTCCCATTAATGCTGTTATTATCCTAACCCACTCCTTCTGCGAGACCTAGTGGGTCCTCGACCAGGCCCAGCCTTCAGGACCCTCATCCCCCTGCCGTGGTCACGTACAGGAACCTGCAGGGCCGCGCCCTCCCCGCCCAAGCTCTGCCCCTCCACACCCTGATGCCCTGCAGGCCTCTACTAGGTCCCCGTCCAGAGCAGAGTTGTCGCCCTGCACGGGGTGGGGGGACACGAGTGAACATCCGGAAACCACCCCCCAAGCACGAAGCCGACTGCCCGTATTGAGACCGTGTGAGCAGGGCTGCCCCGCCGACTGGAGCCTGCAGGGCATCACTCACGTTTGTCAGCTTCTCACTGCCCTCTGGGCTCGGGGTCCCAGAGCAGCCAATCCCCCTGGGGCGGGGGGGGGGGCAGTCCGTCCGCAGGGGCTGGAAGATCGGGTTGGTGCCCATGGCCGGAGCGCTTAAAACCCTTATAAACCCTCATAAACGGCCAGCTCCAGACCTTCAAAAGTCAGCCCGAGAGACACCTAATCTCCTCCAACGTAAAAAAAAAAAAAAAAAAAAAAAACACGCTGCCGTGGAGTCAATTCTGACTCACAGCGACCCAATAGGACAGAGTAGAACTGCCCCACAGAGTTTCCAAGGAGCGCCTGGTGGATTCGAACTGCCAATCGTTTGGCTAGCAGCCTTAGCACTTAACCACTACGCCACCAGGGTAACCCACTGAACCCACTGCCACCAGGGTAGAGGCTCCAAATCCCGCCAGTGTGAGGAACCCTCAAATCCCCTCAGCACCAGAGATCGCGTCCACAGCGACCGGTACACAGCGCCGCACAAATGTTTAAGTTAACAAACGACCTGGTTGCTCAGGACCCCTTCCTGCTACCCCCACCCCCGGCACCCAGAGGGGGAGCGGGACCCGGCATCCACACTGTTAACAGACACTGAATCGCTGCTGCATCCACAAGGAGTAGGATCCCCACGCTGCTCCACAGATTCCCAGGACCCCTTCCTTTCCAGGTGGGGCCGGGGCCAAGCCGACGACCCAGCCCGGAGAGTAGACCAGCCGGCGCGGGCGCGGGCGCGGGGTGCCTCAGCCTCCCAGGCACAGCACCCAAAACAATAAGGGGCAGCATGGCCTTGGGCGGGGGATCCCTCTCTCCCCTGTCCCTGGCACCCTACGGAGTCTGGTGGAGGTGGGAGGACGAATGGGGGCGAGTGCCCCGCCCTCAGTCTGGAATCTCACCCCCCCGGGCGAACTCTGGGCCTTGGTTTCCCCCCTGGCACAGGGAGCAGGTGGGGGGCGGGGGGACAGGCGCCCATCCCCCAGCTTGGCCCGCAAACCCTCCCCGGGCAGAGTAGGGACCTTGGCGCAGCCCTGGACACAGCCTTTCTCCCCAAGCCCTTCAAGCCCCCAGGCCCGAGGGCACTCCGCAGCTGGATCCCGCGGCTAGACCCCCCCCCCCCGCAAATCCACGGGGATGCAAATTCGCAGACCAGCTGAGTCTCCCGGGCCAGAGGCTCCCTCTCGCAGCCCTTAGAGTGGCTGCGTCCGCCCGCCCCCGCGCCGCATCCGCCCCTGGGGATCACTCGGGACGGGGTACCCCGGAGGGGGCGATGCCAGCTGCTAACCCAACGTCCGGACTCCCCAACCTCTGGAGCCCACGGACTGCTGGGACTGGGACCCGCCCTCCTGGCGCCTTCCCTCCACACCTTCGAGGGGCCGGGCTTGTTCAGTCTGGGAGCGGGTCCCTCCACCCAGCTGCCGGAGTTTCATACCTTTCAGAAAATACAGCACAGAAAGCAGCACGAACACCGTCCGCTGTAAGGCGCGCCACCTGCCCGGGCCCCTCACCACCCGTCCCAGCACTTCCGGGAGTAACTGGCTGGACGGCGAGGAACATGGCTGCCGGCCCCGCCCAGCGGCCCGGGTGTGGGGCGGGCGTGGGGGGGTTGGGCCTCCAGAGGGGAGGGTGGGGTCTAGAAGCAAGGACAAGGCCTAGGTGTACGGGGTGAGGAGACAGGAGACGTCAGGAGAGGGCCCTCTCCGGCGCAGAGTTAAGTATTGGAGGTGCAACGGTTAAGTGCTTGGCTAACTGAAAGGTGGGCCGTTGGAACCCACCAGCTCAGGAGTTGAAAAGATCTGGAGATGGGCTCCCATAAAGATTCTAACCAAACAAAATCCAAACCAGTTGCTGTTGAATCAATTCCGACTCATAGTGACCCTATAGGGCAGAGCAGAACTGCCCCATAGGGTTTCTAAGACTGTAAGTCTTTACAGAAGCAGACTGCCATGTCTTTCTGCAAAGAACCAACTGGTGGATTCGAACTGTCCACCCTTTGGTTAGCAGCCGAGCTCTTAACCACGGTGCCACCAGGGCTGCGCCATAAAGACTGCAACCTAGGAAACCTTGTGAGGCAGTTCTAAGCTGTCGTACAGGGTTGATATGAGTCAGAATCTCTTGATGGCACACAACCATGATTGTACTAAGAAAAATTCCTCCAAGCAGCTGTCTACATGACCCCTGAAGCACACATCCATGCACGCTATCAAAGCAGTGCGGCCAAAGACAGGAAATTGGAATAGAGACATTATAGAGTGGACAGTGAAAAGTGATTTCTGAGGGGCGTGCAGCTCAAGCGGAGGAGGTAGCATACAACTAAATGCCCTTCTCCTTCTATTGTTCAATGGTCTTGAGAAAGAATGTGTCCCAGGAATTAACTGTAGCCCAGGAGAACTTGAAGACAGCAAATACAGAGGACCAGTCAGGATGCTTCTGCAGTGGTCAGGGTGAGGAGTGATGGTGGTAGTGCAGGTGGGAACAGTGGGCAGGCTTGAGGTGTACTTTGGAGCTTGAGCTGCCAAGAATTGCTGGTGGATCAGACGTACGGGATGAGGGGAATGGAGAATCAAAGGTGACTTCTAGAATTCAGGCTACCATGAGAGCATGGTCACCAGAGCCATTCTCTACCATGTGGAAAACCATGGAGGAACAAACTTGAGAAAATGACCAAAAGATTTTTTCTGGACATGTTAGATTTGGATGTCTGAGGTCATCCAAGTGTGGAGAACAGTTCCCAGCTGTGGATACCACTCTGAGGTAGAGTAGTTTTCCAGGTTCTAAGAATTTGGAGATCATCAGCCTATAGCTGATTTGAAAGCCACTGGTGGTGCGATGATTATGCATTTGGGTGCTACCAAAAGGTCTGCAGTTTGAATCTACCAGTCGCTCCTTGGAAACCCTGTGGGGAAGCTCTACTCTGTCCTATAGGGTCCCTATGAGTCAGAATCCACTCGATAGCGACTTTGTTTTGTTTTGTTTTAATACTAAGCTCAGAAAAGTTGTGTGTCAGGGTTGTATTTTTTCACAATACTTATTCAAGCAGTTCGAATCTACCAGCCACTCCTTGGAAGCCCTGTGGGTCAATTCTACTCTGTCCTTTAGGGTCGCTATGAGATAGAATCGACTCAACAGCAGTGAACTTAGTCTTAGAGGAGCTCTTTGTCTGTCAAAGCTGAGAGTTTTACTTCATACTTTTTAAAACTGCCATGTCTCATGTTACGTGGCTACCCTTACAGGAGCATTTTTGGTGCTAACTTGACTTGTTCTTGGTGAAGGGCTCTGTATTCATTTTCTAGGGCTGCCATAGTAAATTACCAAAAACTCAGTGTCTTTAAAAAAACATATAATCCATACAGTCCAAGAAGCTGGATTATATGAAGAAGAAGGGGCATCAGGATTAGAGGAAGACTCATTAACAGCCTAGACATGCAGATGACACAACCTTGCTTACTGAAAATGAAGAAGACTTGAAGCGCTTGCTGATGAGGATCAAAGACTTCAGCCTTCAGTATGGATTACACTTCAACATAAAGAAAACAAAAATCCTCACAACTGGAACAATAAACAGAAAATACTGAAGTTGTCAAGGATTTCATTTTACTTGGATCCACAATCAACACCCATGGAAGCAGCCATCAAGAAATCAAATGACATATTTTATTGGACAAATCTGCTACAAAAGACCTCTTTAAAGTGTTAAAAATTGAAGATGTCACTTTGAGGACTAAGGTGTGCCTGAACCAAGCCATGATATTTTCAATCGCCTCATATGCATGCTAAAGCTGGACAATGAATAAGGAAGACAAAAGAACTGAAACTTGAATTATGTTGTTGGTGAAGAATAATGAATATACCATGGACTGCTAGAAGAATGAACACACCTGTCTTGGAAGAAGTACAGCCAGAATGCTCCTTAGAAAGGTGGGTGGCAAGACTTGGTCTCACGTCCTCTGGACATATTATCAGGAGGAATCAGTCCCTGGAAAAAGACATCGTGCTTGGTAAAGTAGAGGGTCAGTGAAAAAGACAAAGATCCTCAATGAGACAGATTGAGACGGTGGCTGCAACAGTGGGCTCAGACATAGCAATGAGAAAGGCCCAGGGCTGGGCACTGTTTCGTTCTGTTGTACATAGGGCTGCTATGAGTTGGAACTGACCCAACAGCACCTAACAACAACATCATAAACTCACTAGATCTCCTGGGGATAGAATGTCATATTCAGTGTAGAATAGATAGAGTTTCTTTGTTTACCATATTTACTAATACTATGATTTACATTTGATAACTTCCACATTCTGTTGGATCGCTTTTCTTTGGAATGGACACAAACGTGCGTCTCCTGCAGTCTGTTGGCCAGGTAGCTAGCTTCCAAATTTCTTTGCATAGTGGAGTGAGCATCTACAGTGCTGCATCTGTTTGTTGAACCAACTCAGTGGGTATTCTGTCAGCTCCTGGAGCCTTGTTTTTCGCCAGTGTCTTCAGTGTAGCTTGGACTTCTTGCTTCACTACTACCAGTTCTTGATCATATGCCACCTCATGAAACGACTGAAAATTGACCATTTCTTTTGGTACTGTGACTCTGTGTATTCTTTCCATCTTTTGTGTGTGTGCTTTAAGTGAAATTTTACAAATCAAGTCAGTCTCTCATACAAAAATTAGTATACAGCTTGCTATGTACTCCTAGTTCCTCTCCCACCAATGAGACAGCACACTCCTCTCAACGCTGTATTCCCCGTGTCCAGTCAGCCACTTTCTGTCCCCCTCTGCCTTCTCATCTCCCCTCCAAACGGGAGCTGCCCACATAGTCTCATGTGTCCACTTGAGACCAGAAACTCACTCCTCACCACTATTTTTTCTATCCTATAATCCAGTCCAATCCCTGTCTGAAGAGTTGGCTTTGGGAATGGTTCCAGTCTTGGGCCAACAGAAGGTCTGGGGACCATGACCTCCAGGGTTCCTCTAGTCTCAGTCAGATCATTAAGTCTGATTTTTTTATGGGACTTTGAGGTCTGCATCTCACTGCTCTCGTGCTCCGTCAGGGATACTCTGTTTCATTCCCTGTCGGGGCAGTCTTCGGTTGTAGATGGGCACCATCTAGTTCTTCCGGTCTCAGGCTGATGTAGTCTTGGATTTACGTGGCCATTTCTGTCTTTTGGACTCATAATTACCTTGTATCTTTGGTGTTCTTCATTCTCCTTTGCTCCAGGTGGGTTGAGACCAATTGATGCATCTTAGATGGCCGCTTGATAGTGTTTTTAAGACTGCAGACGCCACTCACCAAAGTGGGATGCAGAATGTTTTCTTAATAGATTTTATTATGTCAATTGACCTAGATGTCCTCTGAAAACATGGTCCCCCAACTGCTGCCCCTGCTACTCTGACCTTTGGAGCATTTGGTTTATTCAGGAAACTGCCTTTCATTTAGTCCAGTTATGCTGACCTCTCCTTTATTGTATGTTGTCTTTCCCTTCACCTAAAATAGTTCTTGTCTACTATCTAAATTTGCGAATATCCTTCTCCCTCCCTTTCTCCCCACCCTCATAACCATCAAAGAATATTTTCTTCCCTGTTTAAACTATTTCTTGAGTTCTTATAATAGTGGTCTCATACAATATTTGTCCTTTTGCAACTGACTAATTTCACTCAACATAATGCCCTCCAGATTCCTCCAAACTATGAAATATTTCACGGGGGGGGGGGGAGGGAGGGAGAGTGTTTTTTTACTGATTAATTAGTAGGTAAGAACTGCTTTAGGTGAAGGGAATGACAACACTCAATACATGCAAGGTCAGCTCAATTGGACTGGACCAAAAGCAAAGAAGTTTCTGGGATAAAATGAATGCTTCAAAGGTCAGCGGAGCAAGGGCGGGGGCTTGGGGACCATGGTTTAAGGGGACTTCTAAGTCAATAGGCAAAATAATTCTATTATGAAAACATTCTGCATCCCACTTTGAAATGTGGCGTCTGGGGACTTAAATGCTAACAAGCGGCCATCTAAGATGCATCAATTGGTCTCAACCCACCTGGAGCAAAGGAAAATGAAGAACACCAAGGTCACACGACAACTAAGAGCCCAAGAGACAGAAAGGGCCACATGAACTAGAGACCTACATCATCCTGAGACCAGAAGAATTAGTTGGTGCCCGGCCACAATAGATGACTGCCCTGACAGGGAGCACAACAGAGAACCCCTGAGGGAGCAGGAGATCAGTGGGATGCAGACCCCAAATTCTCATAAAAAGACCATACTTAATGGTCTGATTGAGACTAGAGGAATCCTGGCGGCCATGGTCCCCAAACCTTCTGTTGGCACAGGACAGGAACCATCCCCGAAGACAACTCATCAGACATGAAAGGAACTGGACAGTGAGGGGGAGAGAGATGCTGATGAAGAGTGAGCTAATTATATCAGGTGGACACTTGAGATTGTGTTGGCATCTCATGTCTGGAGGGGAGATGGGAGGATAGAGAGAGAGGGAAGCTGGCAAAATTGTCACGAAAGGAGAGACTGGAAGGACTGACTCATTAGGGGGAGAGCAAGTGGGAGTACGGAGTAAGATGTATGTAAACTTATATGTGACAGACTGACTTGATTTGTAAACGTTCACTTGAAGCTCAATAAAAGTTAATAAAAATATATATATATTAATGGTCACCTAATGGTATTAAAAATATGATATTCAAGTCAGCTATTATAGAGACATCTTTGGTTTAGGGTCTGTAAAAACCAATATGCCTATTGTTCATAGGAGACACCTGTGATATCTCACTGGTTTCTAGTCATGTTTGTAGAGCAAGTCAAAGTTTCACCCAAGCTTCTGTCAGTATTAATTATATAAAATACATATGGGTTGGGACGGGTGTATATCATCACCATTATCATCAGCAAAAGCACTTTTTTTGCATTATCACTAAATCAGTTAAAATTTGTGTTAACTGGGTTAAAAAAAAAAAAAAAAACCTGAGTTCAAACTTGTATAATAATTACAGGTGCATGAACCCCTTCTAGAATAAATAAACAATTGACCTAATTAGACAACATCTGGTTTAATTCATGCTCCAGAAATAACCACGACAAATGGGATTACTGTTATTGGTGAAATGGTTAGGTTATATCCTTAGAACTGGGCTTGAACTCTATCCTAGTTGATTGACAATCCACAAGTTTCATTGACTTAAAATGTGGGGATATTTCTCATTTATAATACCTCTTGGGTGTGAGTCAAGTGCAAATCTGCTCTGTATTATCATCTTTTCTAATTTCATTTCTGGTTAGCAGCTCTTATGTTAGCCACTATCATGGCAAATGCATAGGAATATGGATGGAACCAGGTAAATGGCACTTAATTCTTCTGTTTGAATGTGGAATCTTTCACTTCATTCATATTCCATTTGCCCAGCAAGTCATATGGCAAATCCTGACGTGAAAGAGATGAGAAATACCCCGCTACTCAGGATGCACCAAGGATAACCCTTTCCCTTGTTTCTAGGTATAGTGAATTAATCATATACTTCATATACCATTAGGTCTGTATTTGGCTTCCATATCATGTTCCTATATTAGTCATGGAATCGACTCGAAGGCACTGGGTTGGGATATTAGTCAGAATTTTACTACAATAATGATGCATAAAAGACAACCACAAAATCTTAGTGACAAGTAATAAAAAGTATTTCATGCAACTCTACAGATCAGCTAGGTTTTGAGTTCAGGTTGTTTCCATGCATCTCTTAATTTCCTTGGACAAGTTGAAGGGGCGGCAGACACTTGAGGCAAGTTCATCTCATGGTAGAACTTCAAGCTTTCAGAGGAGAAGTCTCTTACAGACTAGGCTGGGAAACACCACACTCACACTCATATCCACATTCCATTAACCAAGTAACATGGCCAAGACTAGTGTCAATGGGTCAGGAAATATACTCCTCCCATGGAGACAGTGTAGGTCTGTGGGGGGGGGGCAAGCAGGGGAATAATGTCAATATTTGGTGACTAATAATCTAATCTACACAAGTTGCATTCACTCATCCAAGAAATACTTTCTGGACACAAATATTTTTTTCAGATACCAAAGCAGGATGTCAAAGTATATGCATTCTAGTTGTTGTTAGCTGCCATCAAGTTGGTTCCGAGTTACGGTGACTTTATGCATCATAAAATGAAAGATTGCCATGTCCTGTAACATCTTCATGATCTTTGGTATTTTGAGTCCATTGTTGCAGCTATTGGGTTAATCCGTCTCACTGAGGGTTTCCCCCATTTTGGTTGGCTCTCTACTTTACCAAACATGGTACCTTTTTCTAGCAATTGGTTTTTCCTGATGACATGTTCAAAGTAAGCAATTTGAAGTCTCACCATCTGTCATGGATTGAATTGTGTCCCTCCCCCAAAATATCTGTCAACTTGCCTAGGTCATGATTACCTTGTGTGATTCTATGATTGCCTATCATTTTACGATCTGATGTGGTTTCGCTAAGTGTTGTACACCCTATCACTATGATGTAATAAGATGGATTAGCAGAAGTTATGTTGATGAAATGTATAAGATCAGGTAGTGTCTTAAGTGAATCTCTTTTGAGATACAAAAGAGAGAAGTGAGAAGAGAGACATGGGGGCCTCATACCACCAAGAAAGGAGTGCTGGAGCAGAGCATGTCCTTTGGGTCTGAGATTCCTGCACTGAGATGCTCCCAGACCAAGGGAAGATTGATGACAAGGGCATTCCTCCAGAGCAGACAGAGAGAGAAAGCCTTCCCCTGGAGCTGACGACTGAATTTGGACTTGTAGCCTACTAGACAGTGACAGAATAAATTTTTCTTTGTTAAAGCCATCCTCCTGTGGTATTTCTGATATAGCAGCATTAGATGACTAAGACACCATCCTAATTTCTAAGGTACATTTTGGTTGTATTTCTTCTACGACTGAATGAGTTAACATTCATTCTATTGGGAGTCTATGGTATATTCAACATTCTTCATCAACGCTGGAGTTTGCATGCATCAATTCTTTTTCTAGTAGTAGATAGACAGAAATAGATACACATAATTACATATATATAGTTAGATGGTGCCTTGCTATCTGAAGAAAAATTTAAAAAGGAGGGTAAAAGGACAAGATAGTAACTGGTTCAGGGATGAAGTCTCTCTATCATTTCTAGAAGCAGACTGCTCAAAGCAAATGAACTGGCTAAAGCCCTAAAATAGAAGAAACCTCAGCAAAATATAGCTGTAATACAATGAAAGAGCCCAGTGATGTAATAGGAATTGAGGAGCATACAATAATGGAGGCCAGGTGGAGTTGGGCCTTGAGTTTAGTTTTAAAAGCTTTCCATTCAACTCAGGTTTTTGTAAAATTGAATAGAACCGTAATAAAATCTAACATACTTTAAATGGATTATTCCATGTGCTTTATGGTACAAAGATGGGCACAGTAAGACCATTTAGATAGATATTACAAAAGTACAGGTGAGTAAGTATGATGACTTGAACCATCAAGTATGGAAAATAGCAAAAGTAGCAAAATCCTGAAGACAATGAGCAAATGCTGAATAATGCATTCTTTGAGAGAACAGTGGAGTCAGGGATGCTACTAAAGCTTTGGTTGAATAAAGGCATCATTTATTGATAGGATGAAGATTGAGCAGGAAAATATCTTGGAGAGCCTAATCAACCTTTAAACTTCAAATAAGTCAATTTTGAATACTTAATATATATCCTCATGGAGATATTAACTTGGAAGTTGATATTCAACCATAGATTTCAGGGAAGAGATTCTATTTGGAGATATAAATTTGGTAGTTGTAAGCATAGAGATAGAAATTAAACAATGACATAAACTAGATTTAGTCAAATGAGAAGTCTGTTTATTTAAGTAAGGACACAGCACTGTTCATTTCTTACAAAATGTCAGGTATCTGGTAGGGGCTGTTACTTATTTTTTAGTACTACTCTAGCTACTATTGGGCCTTTACATACCTACGTAAGTTTTAGAATTAGTTTGTCATTTTCTTTACAAATTTTGTTGTGATTTTTATTAGATTTGCATAGAATATATAAACAGTATTGGTGGAATTTAGTCTTCTTAACCATTAACTTTCTATATCTCAAGAATTATTGAGATCTACCTTCATGTCAATATTATAATTTTATCCATGAAATCCTTGAGTGGATATGTGTGTTCACGAGTGTAGGAGTGTGTGCATGCATGTGTGCGTTCATATACACGCGTGTAAGTCTGTTCACAGATATACATTAACAAAATATAATCAATAAAATACCAAAAAAATACTGAATAGAAAATACCTAAACTAGAAAGCTACTGAACTAGTAAAATCCAAAGCAAATCACTGTCATATAATTTTTATGTTACTTTTATCAAAATATCAAGAAACTTGCAATTCTTATACTTTGTAATATATTTCAGACACAGGGCCTAGTGAGGGTAAGGCATTTCCAGGGGCAATCTCTAAGTTCAGCCTTTCCCTATCCCAAATTTCAAGACGAATAGATGTTGATGAGTCAGCAGAAATGTCTCCCCCTCTTGTCTGGCTTTCATATTTGCGGCGCCTGAAAGCATTCTGTACCTTGTCTGCTGCACCCTTGGACTTGGACCCTGGCGCACGTGCCCTCCTCTGCCCCCCTTTTGCGATGCTTCTGTTTAGACAATGGAGAATACAAAATAGAACAAAACCGTGAGATTAATAATAATCATACAAATTCTAGTTGCATGACCAAGAACAAGTTACTTAACCTCTCTGAGCCTCAACTTTGTCATCTGTACAATGGCAGTAATAACAGTAACAGATTCAATAGAAGTAATAGGTCTTGACGTTGTGAGGATTAACTAGTTGCCATCCAACTGATTTCATCTCATGGCAAACCCATGTGTGTCAGAGCAGAACTGTACTCTGTAGGGCTTTCAATTGCTGTGACCTTTTGGAGGTAGATCACTAGGTCTTTCTTCTGAGGTGCCTCTGGGCAGATTGAAACCACAAATATTTTGGTTAACAGCAAAGAGAGCTTAATAATTCGTGCAACTAGGGACTCCCTGTGAAAGTTAAGTGACTTATTGTAAACAAAATGTGTAGAACACTGCTTGGTATATTGTAGTTGCTACTTAATTGTTATCAATATATCATGAATATTTATGGCATTATCACTGAAACATTTGATAACAAAGAGAACAAAAATATAAAGTTGGACAAGTCTCACTTATGCATATTATTTAACACCATAAATAAAATCCCAGAAAATGTGTGCTATCAGTAGATAAAAAGATACTGTATTTTAAACATATATTTGTAATTACAAAATTCCTAAGATGGTCCTACAATAGGACCAGTACAGTCATCCATTCATTAAAAAATATTAAGTAAGTGCATATTGTTTGTCAACTGCTGTTTCAGGTCCCATAGAAATGGAAGTAAACCATCAGACAAATTCTCTACCCATCAGAAACTTACATTCCAATGTAGAAATACACAAAAATGCATATACAAATAGAGATACAGTAAAACTCAAAGTAATGCTAATGCTTACAAAATGAGCAAGGCATTGAAGTAGAATGTTAATTTATAGGTTAAATTAGTTGGTCAGCAAAGTCCTTTCTTAAGAGTGGTATCTGAGCAGAGATCTGAATGAAAGGGGAGAGACAACCAACAGGAAAATATGCAAAAAAAAAACAAAAAAAAAAATACTAGGAGAGAGAACCAACCCCAGTACAAAGGCCTGGAGGCAATGAAACAAAACAAGGAGGATGCACAGCAGAAATCAAGGGAGAGAGGGGTGCTCTGTAGTGAGGTGAGAGATATGTCCAAAAGATTATCATGGCAGCCTAAAGGACTTGGATTTATCTAAAATCTTTGAAAAGATTTGATCAGAGAGACATGTCACCTGAGTAATGTTTTAAGAACTTCTCCCTGGTTGTTGTCTGATTAGACTCTAGAGGGAAAAATTGAAAGTTGGGAGAGCAGTTAGGAGGCCCTTACAGTGTCTGAGCAAGCTGTAATGGCAGCCAGGCCCAGGGTGTTGGCAAGGGAGTAATTTAGAAGTGGGCAGATATGGAATCTATTCTGAAGATACAACCAACAGAAAGTGTTGTATATAAGATGTTAGAGAAAGAGAGAAGTCAATGAATACTCCAAATTAGAGAAAAACCCCAACATCACATCAGTGGAGGAGAAACATTTTTGGTAAAAAATAATACAAATTCCCATAGAACACTAAATACAAACATACTAATTTTTTTTAATAGTCTAGAAGAGGCAGAAAAAAATCTGTAATATGATAAAATGCATACATATTTTAAATGGAAAATAAAACACTGTTAATGTTTTCCATCAATGTTAGAATCAAACATTAAGGATCCAATACTCAACACTTTTCTTGGAAATCGTAGATCTGGATATCAACACTGGAACCAAAAATATCTTACCTTTGAAAAGCTAGCAAAAACGAATGGTATTTATGTATGATATAATCATCCTGAAACACTATTAGACTCAACTGAAAAATCATATAAACTAAAAAGAATGCTCAGAAAGTATAATTGGCACCCCATTAATATAGATAAAGTATAACCCTGAAGAGTTATAAATTTTATTTTCTTATAAAATCAAAAATGCAACAAAATTTATACATTTCCTAAATATAAATTATCAATTTAGATTTAGGAAATGTATTTGGCGATATTTATATAAAACATTTTTGCCTTGAACGCCACTTAAACCAAATGAAACCCATTGTTATTGAGTTGATTCCAACTTACAGCAACCCTATAAGAGTGATGTAACTGCTCAGTAGGACATTCTTGCTGTACTTCTTCCAAGACAGATTTTTTTTCTCCTTTTGGCAGTCCACAGTACATTAAATATTCTTCACTAAAACCATTATTCAAAAGCACCAACTCTTCTTTGGTCTTCCTTACTCCTTGTCCAGCTTTCACACACATATAAGGCAGTTGAGAACACCATGGCTTGGATCAGGCACTCCGTAGTCCTTAAAGTGACATCTTTGCTTTTTAACACTTTAAGGAAGTCTTTTGCAGCAGATTTGCCTAAAGTAACACGTCATTTGATTTCTTGAGTGCTGCTTTGATTGTCTCTCCAAGTAAAATGAAATCCTTGACAAGTTCAATATTTTCTCCTTTTATCATGACGTTTCTTAGTGGTCTGGTTGTGAGGATTTCTGTTCTCTTTATGTTGAGGTGTAATCTATAATGAAGGCTGTGGTTTTTGATCTTTATCACTAAGTGCTTCAAGTCCTCTTCACTTTCAGTAAGCATCGTCTTGTCATCTGCATATCACAGGTTGTTAATGAGTCTTCCTCTAATCCTGATGCCAAATTCTTCTATACAGTCTGGCTTCTCAGGTTACTTGGTCAGCGTACAGATTGAATAAGTATGGTGAAAACAGAGAAAACAAAAATCATCAAAACTGAACCAATAAGCAGCATCATGATAAACAGAGAAAAGACTGAAGTTGTAGAGGATTTCATTTTGCTTGGATCCACAATCAACACCCAGGAAAGCAGCTGTCAAAAAAATCAAATGTCTTATTGTATTGGGCAGATTGAGCTGCAAAAGAGTTCTTTAAAGTGTTCAAAAGCAAAGATGACACTCTGAGGTCTAAGGTGGGCCTGACCCAAGCCATGGTATTTTCCATCGCCTTATATGCATTTTTTTTTTTTTACATGCATGCAAAAGCTGGGACAATAAATAAGGAAGGCCGAAGAAGTACTGACACCTTCGAATTATGGTGTTGGCAAAAAAATATTGAATATACCATGGGTTACCAGAAGTAGAAACAAATCTGTTTTGGAAGAAGTATGACCACAGTTCTCCTTAGAAGCGAGGATGATGAGGCTCTGTCTCACGTACTTTGGACATGTTATCAGGAGGAACCAGTCCCTGGACAAAGACATCGTGCTTGTTAAAGTAGAAGCTCAGCAAAAAAGAGGAAGTTCCTCAATGAGATGGATTAACACAGTGACTGCAACAGTGGTCTCCAACATGGTGACAACTGTGAGGATGGTGCAGGACTGGGCAGTGTTTCCATCTGTGGTCCATAAGGTCAGTATGAGCTGGAACTGATTAGACCCACCTAACAACAACAACACAACAGCAACAATGTACGGCGAGCAATTTCACATGGGTTTCACTACGTCTTTGATGTGGTGGTTGACAGGTGAAATGGTGCACTGTAGATTAGTGGGAAGGCACAACTGGACCCATGCATAACCTTGCTTATTGGGTCACAGGCTGTGACAGTAATAATTCCTGCTTAGGAGAATTTGAAAGCTGTTCATTGTGGACGTGTGAGGGACTCCGAAATACTTGCAGAAATTTCCAAGTGGGTGGGGTGCTCTAGTGTGAGCATCGGGAGGAATGGACCCCACGTGTGCTTTACATCCTCTGCAGATTATGACACAATCAAACATTCCCTTTTCACTGTCTTGCAAATTGCAAGAGAACAGGGGGAATTTTTAGGCAGGACGCTTTCAAAACACATGGCAAGAAAATTTATTGAAACATTAAATTCAAAATAAAATTTTCCTATATTTTTCTTCCTTCCCTGTCTCATTTCAAGGAGGTAGTTGGACTCACAGGGTTGAACCTCTGAAACTTTGAGACTCTGAAGAGCCTGTTGTAAAAGCCTCAGCTCACTGGAGTAATCACACTGCGTGAACTGAAGCCCAGGGGAGGAGTGAGAGTCGGATAGCAGAGTCCTAGAAATAGGAAAGGGGTTGGCCCTGCTTCTTGACAGTGCCCTGGGGTAGACGGCAGCACCTCAAAGGATAATGCAGGCACATAGGTACACAAACCCCATCATGGTGTTCGCAGCCCTGCCAAGGTTCTCCTGCTCCAGCTAGGAATGGAAGGAGCAGAGCCAATACTTCTAGAGAAATCACCCACGTAGGCTGGGGCAATGGGTGTTTTGAAGCCTGTCTCCAAACCTTGGTCCTTCATTAGACCCCAGGAATTATTGCATATCTGGATGAGGAGGAAACCTAAAAATAAGTAAGGTGAAAATCCACCACCCCGTCCCCCCCCCGCCCCCCAATTTTGTAAGCAGGCTGCTCTGAGCTGGAATTCAGTTTATTTAAAGAAATATCATGCTTTTTTTCACACAGGATTTTATGCAGATTCACACTTATGATTCATATTATTCATTTATCCATTAAGTCAACAAAGATTTACTGTATACTGACTACATGTCAGACCCTATGCCATGTACTCTTGATGATAAGATAACTCAGAGAAGGTCCCTCATTGCCTGATCAGAGAAAGAGCCAAGTTAACCGTTGTATCAGTTGTGTATTGCTGTGTAACAAATGACCCCAAAATGTAGCACTTAAAAGAACAACCACTTACTAAGCTCAGAGTTATTCTGGTTGTCAATTTGGGGATCTTCCTATCTGGGCCAAGCACAGTGACTCGCAGCAGGCCTTCCTCATGTGTCTACAGTTCGCTTCCAGGTCAGCTAGGAGCCATTTCGTCTAAAATCAACTCAGTGAAACTGCTGGATCCTCTCTCCAATGGTCTCCCACCATCCAGCAGGCTGGCCTGGGTCCGTTCCCATGGGTTCTCAGGGTTTAAGAGCAACAAAAGGGCAAGTCTCAATGCAAAGTCCTTTCAACTCTCACCTTGTATCCGGTTCACTACTATCTTAATGGCCAAAGCAACCGTAAGGTCAGCCTCAAATGAGGGTGCAGAAAGACTCCTGCTGCTGAGGAAAGGCGCTCCAGAGTCTCACAGAAGGCATGGACACAGAGAGAGGGAGAATGTGTCGACCTTCCTAAAATCATCTGTGGCAAGTAAATGTAATTGTGTTTTATGTGGTGGTAAAGGGCATCTTAAATACAAAGGTGTACAGAGGAAGAAGTGGACAAATTTACCAGGAAAAGGGTCAGGGAAGATCTCAACTAGGAAGTGATGCCTGAACCAAGTTGGGAATATGGTTGGATAGTTAAGGGATGACAAAGGCCCAGAATCCAGGAAACCCCAAGAATTCTCTAGAGGCTTCAGTACGAGGTGAGGGATGGCTTGATGAGAACATTCTGAGGAGACAGAGTGAAGCCACTGGAGCATTTGTCAACAGGCACAGATCGTCTTTTGTTCTGTTTTCCAACCAGTCCTCCCTCCTATACAGTTGGGAGTCACACAAAACGAGCCCCTAGCATCTTCGTGTTGTAATTTCTATTTTCTACCGAGAAGTCAGCACCTCTCTCGTCACCTCCCCAACTTTCCTAATTTCTTCCATAATAGATCTCCCCATTTCCAGGATCTTTTTCTAAATGGCATCCAAAACAAAAATAGAGTCTGGAAGAAGCAGAGGTCATGGGCTTTCCCAAGTCAACTCCTAAACCTCCTATTCTGGCTGCATAAAAGTCCTGAGTCTTAGGGCTTTTTGGTGAGGCCATAAGCCTAACCTGTTCCAACAGGGTCAGTTCTCTTCACCACATACTTCACCAGGGAGAGTAGGCCAGGAGATGGGAAGGGGGACAACATCTCCTAGTCAGAGTGAAGAGCCTGTGTGAAGCCTCAGAGGCTAAGGAGACCTGAAAAGGGTGCAGAGTGGATGTTGTATGACCAGGGCTGGAGAGACGATTCAAACTGAGTTAAATGAGAGGATTTGGTGGAAGCAACTGCCCTTCACACTATTTTCATTCCCTGTATGCTCTCTCTCCCTCCCAAGGGATGGTAACCTCTTTGAGTGCAGAGAGAAGTTTTAATTTATTTTTAATATATAATCTCCCTCCTCCCAGCCCCCAAGCCCCTACTTCAACAGTTGCCATATTTTCCTTGCTGCCCAGCTTTGCTTCAAACTGGGCCCATAGAACCGAGCAGTGTCAACAATGATGTCACACAAGGGCTATGGAAGTCTTGGTGCTCGCTCAGATGTCAACTGCTCTTTGGAGAGGGTGTCGATCTGAGGTCTCCTGCAGGAGAGTGTCTTTAGATAGCAAATCCAGGAAATTCAGGGCTACATCAGAGTCTCCAAGTCATGAAAGATTCAGATATCATCAGTAACTGGGAGGAGGGATAGAGATCCTTCAGAGTACCATTATTTTTTGGATGTCTTCACCCAGACAGGATGAATCAGTGATAAACAAAGAAGAGGCCTTTCTCTAAGACTCTAAATAAGGGTGAGAGGAAAAATCTCCCAGATGGGTGAGAGCTAGGGAACTAGGGGATCTGATTTCCACAGAAATCAGAGCTATGACAGGAGAAGATGAAGGATTTGAGGTGAACAGATAGGGTCATAAGGAGGATTGACCTAAGAAAGCATTTCCTGTCATTTAGTAGATAATTCACCAAAGTTTGTAATGTCCATGGGAAATGCAGGAATAAATCAATGATCAAACTTAGGATTCTGAGAAATTTCTGGAATAAGTGCAGAAATAATACTCAATTGTTCTGGCCTTTAAACCTGATGGAAAGGAAGGAAGCCAGTGTACAACTGGGACAGAGAATGTAGGACTGAGGAAAGGGTGGTGAGGGAAAAGTGTATTGCATTATTATATTTTCTAATGAAATGGAATGAACATACTATGTGAAGAACTAAGAAAATTTTCAGGAGGTTCTAGGAGTGGGTGGTGTGAAGAAGCACAGGGCCCACATCATTGTGAACCATGCAGCCCCAGCCTGTTAGGGCAGAAGAAGGTCTTTCACACTCCTTCCCTAGACCCAGGAACGCGCCTTTTCCTCCTATGTCTCCTCCCCACCTCTCCCCAAGGACCTAAATCCCTCACAGCAAAGATAGCTACAGGATAGAATTTTTTACATTCCTACTTGACTTAACCTGAGCTTCATCTAGGATTACTAATTTCCCACTGTATCATAGGCCAGTTTTGTTGCTCTCCCCACTACCATTATCTCTGCTGCCCCCTAGCCTATGCTGCCCTCCCCTGGCCGTGCTTCCTGCTCCTTCCTGGTTTTCTGACACCCTCTTGACAAGTCCCCCATCCCATCTTCTGTCTGTCCCTGGAGCTTTCACTCCCCTCCCAAACTGCTTCCATTCATTTCTTCGTTAACTCACCAATCCTTCCTTCATATTCAGAAATGTGCACAGACCGTTAGGCTGACATTACAGCACACCCAGACACACTCAGGTGAGGTTCTTGTATGTTGCCCACCTGAGGTTTGTGGCATCAAAACTCTCAGAAATGGACATCTGTTTCTGCATCACCCTGAAGGAGTGCTTCTCATAGCAGCATGGTAAGGACCTTCTGTTCAGAAAAGGGCAATTTTAACCTTCTACCCTGGGTTGGTTAAGGATACAAGGAGAAGCTTTATATGCATATAAAATACAAATTTTTCTAAGTATGCTTCCTCCTATAAATACCCTTTCCTTAAAAGAAGGCTGAAAAAAGTTTAAAAAGTGATGACAATTTCTCCTGTTTCACTGTTTACACTCTAAATCTGTTATGAAAATCACTTTCATAGAAAATGTCTCTCAGAGAAGTCATGTGTGATTATGAAAGATCAGGCAAATGAGGTCATTTTCAAGTTCCAAAGGAACAATTTCATTTGGCATTCAACAAATGCCAAAAAAATTAATGTGGAGACCCTCTCTTTGCAATAGAAATTATCAGTGTATTATAGTCCTTTGAAAGACTATAGACTTCTGTTATGAAGTGCTAATATCACAAAAGATTTCCCAGAGGAGACTTGGTCTCCCACAGTGATGTTCCCCAAAGATGGAAGGTCCCCAGGGAAAAAGGAAGAAACCACAGGTCCTGCAGAGGTGGAGGACAGTGATGATGGAGAGGCTCCCAGGGACACCTGAAACCAGGGTCTTGGGTCACAGTTGAGAACTCAGTGCCCAGAGGGTTCATGTAAGTTAACTCTTTATTATCAGAAGTCTCAACCCAAGAGGAAAGTGCCACTCAAGCTAGAATATCGGAAGCAAAAAACGTAAGCTTCAGGTCCAGGAAGACTCCTTAAGAATCAGAGAGGTCTTCTTTCTCAGCTTCCTCTGAACAGATATCTCACTCATCAAGCTACTCCAGAGAAGCCATGAGTCAAGTATGTGTACTTCACCCAAGTGTGTACAGTTAAGGGGGTAGCCGTGGTCCGGCAGACCAAAACATCCCCTGCCTCCGTAGGCAAGATGCCCCCAGTCTTGAGGCCAAGTTCTCAAAGACAGCCCCATCGGCTCTGCTTCCAGTCTACACAATACCTAAGCCTCGGTCAGCATCCTGGAGTCCTGGCAAGAAGAGCCGGGCACCTTCAGGAGCATCTAGAGGAGCAGAGACAGGGGCTGGAGAGACTACAGCACCTACTGGTGCTGCTGCAGATGTGGGAGACCTGGCTACAGAGGGTACAGGCATGGCCTCAAAATGTGGGCCCTTCTGGAAAGACGTCCTTTCAGGCTCCTTTCACCCACTGCACCTGTAAAACCCTCACATGTGCCTTCCTCCCCACCCCACTCCACCCCCTTAACTGCATGGAGAGCTCCAGCCCGAGGGGGAACTGGATGGAAGAAACCTCAGGACAGCTGACCATAGACACCAGGTCTGCTCAGAGGCTCTCTTGGAGAGGAAAGGACAGGCCTCATCTGGATGGTGAGCTCTTGAGGCCTTGAGGATGAGCACAGCATTAGTAGGGAAAGTGAAATGGGATTTCAGTGGGACTTGGGAGACTGAGAGGGAGCCTCTGTAATGACAGGTCTAAGGGAAGTGTGATGGTGAAGGGGGCATCACCAAGTTCTTTGTGGCAGAAGGAGCCAATGAGACAGTAGGCTGTGGGGAAACCTGCCTGCAGGTGAGCAGTGGGCATAAAGCCCTAAGCCAATGACAGTCAATTCCTTTCCCAGCAGCCTTCACACATAATCAATGACACTTGTTTCGTCTTTCTCTTTTCTATGGTCTAGCCTGAACTGCCCCGAGATCAGAGAACTGGAAGAGAAAAGCCTGACTGAGATGAAAGGAGCAAAAGAGAAGGCAAGGCCTCCTAAACCTGGTAAAGACAGCCAGAGTACAGATAACCAAAGGTTGAGGGTAGGAAGGGGCAGCTTGAGGCCCAGGCTCTGCAGGCCCAGAAAAGCCCAAGTCCCATCCTCAATATCAAGCTCCAGGGCCTGGGAAGCCCTGGAAGTGCCAGAGGTATGTCCACCCTGGGAAATGAAACCCCAGTTGGCACAGGGAAGCCCTCAGGGGTAAGGAAGGATAGACAGGGACTCCAGGTCAGGCACCTCCACCTGCAGGCTGTCCTACTTTTATTTCTCAGAGTGGAAGTGAGGGGTCCTATATGGGACTGGTTGGGGTTGATGGCAGCAAGGGTTCTGAAGTGGGTAAATTCTGCAGTCTCCTGATAAAGAAACAGAAAGACTGAAATGCTCAGAGATACTGAGTGAGAGGGGTCTTGCATTCCCATCCTATGCAGAGGCTGCCTGGGAGGTCCACCTGTCTAAAGACCTTGTGGACAAAATCTTCTTTATCTTTAAAAGATGTATCTTTCCAGTTAACTTCCTCTATGTTGAGTCCTGAAAAAAGGCCTACAATGTATACCGTGGGTTTTCCAGTAGAGCAACAAGGGGAGGAACGTGGTAGTGGGACATCAGAGAAAGAACTGTCTAATGGTCCACTTGTTACTTAATGAATTGCACATGGTGTCCAGCATTCTTCCTTACCCCGAAGACATGTACATGCAGTAGATGTTTGAACAATGACTGCATTAATCCTGACAGAACTCTTTTTGGCCATTTCCAGGTATAGAGACCAGAAGAGGTCATTAGCTCCAAGAACAAGCAAGAAATTTGCTGAGACCTTTGTTCCATCTCTGAGTTTGCTCTTCACCCAGTGGTGAAAGTCTCTGAATCCAGTATTGATGACAGTGTTTTGCCTATATAAAATAACAGCCAATAAAACTGTTTTAAATATATACATATATATATTTCTATGATTTTTTTTTACTTTGAAAACTCTTGTATTCTTATTATAACACATTTAACAACACAGATCTTTATAAGAATTATAATAAGAGCTATCCCCACATGTGTAAATTTTACCTGCTTCTCCAAGGTGTCCATGTTCAAAGACACATGTGTACCTCTTCACACATTCCTGTTTGCTGGAACACATATGCATAGTCACAGGTACACACGTAGCTTTATGGTTTGTTTGCTTTTCTGGAGATTAGGTCACACTCTACCCACATGTTTCTCTGCACCATTCTTCACTTGACAATTTATCTTGGTTCCCATAAGTCAGTAGCCATGGCAGTAACGCTATCTTTTTGGTTCTTCTAATTTTTAACTCATATATAAACGGGAACATACCAAAAAAACAAAAAACCCGAACTCACTGCCAGCAAGTTGATTCCGACTCATAGTAACCCTATAGAACAGAGTAGAGCTGCCCATGGGATTTCTAAGGAGCAGCTGGTGGATTTGAACCACCAATCTTTTGGTTAGCAAGCGAGCTTTTAGCCACTGTGCCACCAGGGCAGTACACACTGTCAACAGTCACATACAACTCTACAGAAATGAAAAGACATATCATCAATGCTTTTGAAGCATACTGTTTCTATATGTTTTAACTCTCCTCTGCCTGTCTTTTCCGACAAGTGAATCCAAGGGAATTCACACTAAGAATCTGTTAAGTTTATCTCATTATCCTTGCTTAAACCGTTAAACAGTTATAAAACTCTGCAGATTCCCTATTTAAATTACACGTTCATGAAGAAACGTGCATTTTCTTCCTGAAATAATACGATAAATTCACATTATCAAGGTTGAGGAAATCAGTGTTGTTTCCATGTCCCAGTGGTAGACATTAATTCAGCAGTCAATTAACAAAAAATGTTTTAACAGAATTATTTAAACTGTGAATTCCTCTGAGATTGAAAATATACCAAGTATAAATGCAACACTTTGCACTGGGTTTTCTCCTCGAAATGAACACATTTTTCTTTCAAGTTTATTTTTCATGTCCTTTGGTACTAAGTACTTCTCTTTAAGACCTCAACTAGAAGCTGGGAAGGCTTATCTCCTGAGAAGGAACCGAAGAGATCTCACTTACTGACAGAAAGATGGGGCCAAACCAAATCTCAGGGATGACAATCCCTTTTGTAATGGGCCCAAGAACTCACATGCATTATATTTGATTTCTCTGAGATCCAGGTCAGTCATGGTGCTTCCCAAACTTCACTGTGCACCCAGATCACCTAAGGATCGTGTTAAAATGATGAGTCTGAGTCAGGAGGTCTGGGTTGAGGCCCAAGAGTCTACATTTCCATCAAGGTTCCAGGTGCTACCAGTGCTGCTGGTCCCTGGATCCCAGCCTGAGGAGAGAGGTCCTAGAATATCCAAATGAAGAATTCAGATTCAAGAAGATTCAGGGAATAAAGAAGAAACATCTACATCAATTCAACTGGCCATACCTCTGAGAGGGGTGGGGATCAAAAGTGCCTAGAGCAACCATCCTTCATTCCCAAACCCAACCGGGATATCAGAGCAGTAGCCAGAGCCATGGCTGGGTTCCCAAAAGCTCCTTCCTGTGCTCAGCCCACCAAGGTACAAAGGAGAGTAATACGGATTGGTGAAGTCAGAAGTGGCCGAGTCTACTTCTATCATAAGCACGGGTGTGAGTGTTGACCTCAATACACGCAGGCCCAACTTGTGACTCCCTCCTTCTAGACCTGGTGAGGCTCCATGACCCTATGGTCAGCTCAGAATTCTTCCATAGGAGACACCTCTGAGACAAATTTGATGAGAAGATCTGTGGCCTTGGGATTTTCTGATGGGGTTGGTGTCTGTTTTGGGGCGCAGATTTGACACGGGGGGGCCTTTCTTTCTTTCCATGGGGCTTTCTGACCCTTGCTGACATCGCAAGATCAGATGCAGCGAGTGCCCAAAAGAGCAAAAAAGAGGGGATGTTGGTTGGGCCTGGGTGAGGGGTGTCAACTTGAATCTCAGTGGTGGGAGGGGGACATGGAGCATTTCACGTGCATGTCTCCAGCATAAAGAGTAGTTAGGAAATCCCAGTCTACAGCTTTGGCTGCAAATGAGAGGCATGGAAAGCCCTGGAATCACCAGAGATATGACAGTTGTGCCTCCATTATTGGGAGAAGAGATAGCAGAGAGTTTCCCTATTCGAGCTGTCTTTCTTTGGATTCATGCATCCATTCCACAAATATTGAACTACCTAAAACATACTACACTAGGAAGTGTTCTATCTATGATCGGGGGATATATCAATGCATAAAGCACACAAAAATTCCTGTCCTCACTAAGCTTATAGTCCAGTGGAGAGACAATAGATAATAAATGTAATAAACTAGGAAATATTTATTATGTTAGAGGTGATAAGTGCTAGTAATAAAATAGGGCACAATTAGTGAAGGTGACAAAGACTTCCTCCAAAACTGATAGAGAAAGCCTTCCCCTGGAGCTGACATCGTGAATTTGGATCACCAGCCTATTAGACTGTGAGAAAATAAATTTGTCTTTGTTAAAGCCATCCTCTTGTGGTATTTCTGTTGTAGCAGCACTAGATGACTAAGACAGAATTTGGTACCGAGAGAATGGGGTGCTGCTCTAACAGATACTTAAAATGTGGAAGTGGTTTTGAAACTGTAAATGGACAGACTCAGAAGGAAGTGAGGAGAACTGGTAACACCGGAGAAGGTACCGATGGTGAGAAACAGCAGCAGAGGACCAGCAGCAGCAGGGAGCCAGGAGCAGCACACCCAGGAAACCAGGGCCAGGCAGTGCTGAAGTCAACCCAAGAAGCGAGAGAGCTGAGTGCCTGTGTGCTGGAGGATTCCTGGCAGAGTGGAGTGCCTCCAGGCACTTATCGGGGGAGCTACTGAGCTTTGGAACACTTGCCCCAATAGGACAGATGTGGGCATAAGGCCAGAGGGCCAAGAAGCCAAAAAGCAGAGGTTAAAAGAGACAAGGAACACTGTAAGCTGAGCTGCCTTAGTCTCAAAAGGTATAGCCTTGACCTCTGGGATTTCAAAGTGGAGCCATGACTTCTGGTGTTTCTAAGGGTGGAGTCGCCACTCAGATGGACCAGGAGAATGGTATGACTAAAGTCGAGGGAGCAGAGTTGCCATCAAAGTGGGTCAGGAAGGCAGAGCTGAACCCCAGGGCTCTGGGGCCTCCGCTCAGAATCTGGAGAGTGTGGCCAATACCTAGAGTCTAGAGGGCTGGGCCATTGTGTAAATGGTCTCAGAGAACAGAGGATTATTTGCAAAGCCTTTAGGGATAATGTAATGTGTTCTGTTAACTTGCTTGGTGCTTGTTATCCCTTCTATTCTTCTAGTTTCTCCATTTGTAATGGAAACGTACAGCTTGCACTTGTCCTGCCACTGCATTTGAAAACAGAAAACTTATATTCTAGATTTCACAGATGAAGAGGAATGTTTGGATTTTAGACTAGGAGTTGATTTAAGACTTTTGCTGTCATATGATGGGGTAAATACATCTTACATGTAGCAAGGACATGAATTTGGTTGGGGGGCAAAGGGTGGAATGTCATGGATCAAACTGTGTCTTCCCAAAATATGAGTCAACTTGGTTAGGCCATAATTCCTAGTATTGTGTGCTTGCCCTTCATTTTGTGATTGTAATTTTATGTTAAAGAGGATTAGGGTGGGATTGTAACCCCCTTACTAAGGTCACATCCCTGATCCAATGTAAAGGGAGTTTCTCCGGGGTATGGCCTACACCACCTTTTCTTTTCAAGAGATAAAATGAAAGAGAAGTAAGCAGAGAGTTGGAGATCTCATAACACCAAGAAAGCAGTGCTGGGGTTCCTGCACAGAGAAGCTCCTAGTCCAGGGGTAGATTGGTAACAAGGACCTTCCTCCAGAGATGACAGAGAGAGAAAGACTTCCACTGGAGCTGGTGCTCTGATTTTGGACTTTTAGCCTACTAGGGTATGAGAAAATAAATTTCTCTTTGTTAAAGCCATCAGCTTGTGGTATTTCTGTTACAGCAGCACTAGATGACTAAGACAGTTAAAGGTGATAAGTGCTAGTAATAAAAAAGGGCAGGGCTAGGGAGCATGTGAGTGTGAATGGGAGGGAAGAGTTTCCCTGGTTGCAATTTTAAATGGGTGGTCAGGGTAACCCTTAATGAGGAAATGGATTTTGAGCAATGAATTTTAAATGGTGAGCTAATTAGTCACATCTAAATCCTAGATTCTGGGGGCCAGAGGTGGTGCTGGAATGGGCCAGGACATGGGCAGAGCTGTGAGCTCATCTCAGGGAACCATGGAGATTTCCCTCTCGATATGGCTATGCTGTGCCACCTTGAAATAGGCTATAGGATTTCAGGGCTGGCCCCAGGAAAATAGGTCATCTCCCCATCTGCGCACTGCATGGGTTTTCCCTCTGATTTTCTCCTCTTGGGCAGCAGACACCCGTTTTGAGAAGCTGGGCTAAGGGAAATGCTCTCCAAACCCCTCTATAAGGTCACCTGGTTTTTTTACTTAACCAGAAGCAGAACCTAGGTATTCTGGTCAAAGGCATGTAGGATGCCGAGTGGGCCCCAGTGGTGGTATAGACGGACTGATCCTCTTTTCTCAGTGACAGCTTCATAACACGTTCATTCAGGGGCCTGGCCCTGGACTGCTCCCTGTGTGGGAAGGACTATTCTGTGTGGTCTCTGTGATGATCCCTGATTACTTCTGAGGAGCTCGGGTTTATAGGCCATTTTAGGTGCCTCTGCTATAATCTGCCTTCTGGTGACTCTTCTCCATTGGGTTTTTGCTTTTTCTCTATTCACTGAGAGAGATCTTAACATATTCTGAATGCCTATCCTTAGGTAGTTATGTTCATTGCAAATATCCCCACCCACCCCCCCCCCCGAGTTTGTGGCATTTTTTCCCCTTTTTCAGTAAGAATGAAAACTTCATTGGTTTGAAAAATACTGAATTTAAAAAGTGCCTTTCTTGCAGGATTTTCTAAGAATTCCCATATTGTCTCTTAGTCACACTCACAGCAGAGGCCTTGGCAATGAGACATTGGGCAATATCATTCTGGACCCCAAATGAGCAGTGTTAACAGAAAAACGGGACTGAATTCCCATGTGGCCAGGAACCAGGCCTGAAGGCCTTCCCCAGGGAGGCATTTCAAAGATGTCTGGAGCAACGGGTGTGCCTCCCAGGGAATCGTGAATGAACCTCTCCACAGGCCTGCTTTGAGGGGTCCCCACTCACTTATGTACCAAGCTTAGTGCTTAAAATGTCATCATTCTGCTTACAGTCTAGGTAAGAATTAGAATGCTTCCCTGAGGGGAAAATTCTTCATATGTGCTCCATAATCAAAGCACCTCAGGACAAAGTTTAAAAGAAAAGCAAGGCACTTCCCACCAGTCCTTAACTGAGAGGGTCTTTGTGAGAATTTCGTGAGACTCACGGAAAAGGACACAGTAAATGCCGCCTTCTTTTCTCCTCAAGAAAAAAAAAAAAACTGGCGCTAAGATGTCAGGCATTCCACAATCTCCTCTTCTCGTCCCGTATCTAAGTTTTCTAATAAAACTAGGAACCAAGCGATCAGCTGCTGTGAGAAGAGAACCCAGGAGTATTTCCAGTCTATGTCATGTTTGAGCTTCAGTGAAACCCTGTTTCAAGTCATTAGATCGGTGGAGGAGCTGGAAGGCTGAAACTACTGGCCCTCGGACTTGCGGGAAGGACGGAGTGTGGTTGACAGGGCCTCCTGGGCTATTCTTTGCCCCAAGAGGCTTTGGAGGCTCCTTCGTGTTAAAGCAAAGGCCTTTCAGGCCTAGCCAATAAGAGCAGCGAAAGACTTTGAAAAGACTTTGAAAGAAGAAACGGACTCAGGAGGGGCAGGTTTGAAGCTTTTCGTCTTCAGTCAGCTTTCTGGCTTCAGGTCACCCTGGCCCCTGGCTGCCTGCAGAACCGGGCCTTTCTAACTCATCCACCTCTCTCTCCCTCCCAGCTTTCCCTCAGCACCATGGGCGGTGGCTTCTGCCAGTTATGATGGTGTCCTTTCAGTAGCTCCTTGCACCTTTCAGAGTGGGCAGGTGCTCAGGGTATAGAGCACAAACCCACAGTGTCCTTCAAAACCCAAACCTACTGCCATCAAGTCGATTCCAACTCATAGAGACCCTGTACAACACAGTAGAACTGCCCCACAGGGTTTCCAAGGCTGTAAATCTTCACAGAAGCAGACTGCCACCTCTTCTCCTGTGGAGTGGCTGGCAGGTTTGAACCACCAAACTTTTGGCTAGCCGCTGAGCACTTTAACCACTGTGCCACCAGGGCTCCTTACAGTACCCTTTGTTGTCCTTTAGCAGAAACACTGCTGAGAGGACATGAGGCCTGACTGATCCTGAGGCTCAGATGGGGAGAACCCGAGGAGTGGGTGGGAGTATTGACTTCAGAAAATCTCAGCTTCCTCAGGGTCAGGTCCCTGGGATCAAGCCCGAGTGTTGGAAAACTGAAGTGGTTCTGAACCTCAGTGTGTTGAATGTCTAGTACACAGGCCTGGGCAGTCCCTGGAGGATTCTCAGACCTTATTCTGGCCAGCACTGGGGAAACCCTCACGGGGCGACGAAAGCAGCAATATTCCTGGGGATCTTTATTCCAGGATCTGAACTCAGTTTGTACAGTCTTGGGAGGTGGAAGATGAGAAAGTTAGGGACCAGGCAGAGTGTCAAAAGAGGAGGCTCATTTCACGTCCTTTGGATTCTTGTTTCATTCCCCCCCTCCCGCCTTTTTTTTAGCAACTAGGGCTCCAAACAGGCATTTATTGTTTCGAGCTCATTTTGTTAACTCTGTCTGAGCAGAGAACAGTCTGCTCACAGCTAGTGATGAGAATGGGGGAAACAAATACCCTAGCCCACTCCAGGGCAGGCTTTGCTGCAGGAAATCCTTGCAGCTTAGCTCTGCTATCTTCTTCTGTCTCCCCTAGACTGAGCAAAGCAGAGGGGTGTGCGGGAAACCTGCCACAGCCATTCTCAGTAGGGGCCTGCTCACAGCTGACCTCTAAAATAAAGCCTTCCATTGTATCAGGACCAGAATTGCCTGAAGAGCTTCTTAGAAGTGTAGATCCCTAGATACCCCCTCCCCAAATTGCTGAGCAGCTAGGGGCCCATGAACCACTCTCTAGCACCTTCCATGGGGGTCTTCCAGGGTGGGGTCTACAGTGGCAGAGTCATGGGAGGGTGGGGGCAAAAGAACTGATAGATGTCACAGGAGCCAACAAAATGGAGGTGGGAGGAAAAGAAGAAAGAACTAGATAGGGCTGAGAAGAAAATCTAGGAAAACATGTCATTGGAAAGAAACCACCCAACTAAAATCATGGGACCTCGTCCTGGGAGTGCACAGGCTCAGGACCTCAGTGCAAAGCAGCTTCATGAGGCAACTCTCCCTGCAGCTTCTGTTGCGGAATGCCAGGCTGGTGGAAAAACAGTGCAAGAAATTCAGGCTGACAAAGGGGTCACATGCAAGAGGAACTGCTGCCAGGGCTTGGCCTGTAAGCACCACTTCACCCTCCCCGTGCGGTGCTGCAGCTCTGGGAGCCTGGGGATCCCCACAGTCTGATCGTGGCCTTCAATCTAGGGGTGATCCCTTGGGAGGACTCTTCCCAGTGCGGTGCAGGTGGTGAGTCCTGACTGGAGAGAGGGTCCACCTGACAGTGTGGCCTCTTTGGCCTGGCCTTTTCCTCCTGGAAGTGCACCCCCCGGGGTTTCCTATGGATGGATTTAGAAGCCCATGTGTGATCGCAACTCACTCACCCGTGCCTAGCGTCCTAGGGATACCCAACAGCTGACTGATTCGCAGCGGAAGTGCTGCGGGCCCGGCGGTGCACGCGGAGCTCCTGAAGTCCAGGTTCTGGGCCACCCCCTCCGTGGCATTGGCCTCCCCCTAAATTTTAGTGGTAGCAATGAGGAGACTGGTGGGGGAGACCCAGAGGGATGAGGGCAGGGGCTGAAGCCTGGCTGGCAGGCAGGTATGAGAGGAGCTGGCCCTTCGCCAGAGGCACCGGACCCAGGCTCAGGTCCTCTGCCAGCCCTGCTGGGCGCAGGACTCCGTGACGCCCTGGAGTGCTCCTCTCCCCGCGCGCAGCACCCACTGTGGTTGGCCCAACCGCCCCAACTGCCTCTCCCTGCCTTTTAGTTTCACAATGTGCGTGTGTGTGTGTGTGTGTGTGTGTGTGTGTATAACATTTTTGTGTTTTAGGTGAAAATTTACATAGTAAATTAGTTTGCCATTCAGCAATTCATACACAAATTGTTCCCTGACATTGGTTGCAATCCCGGCAATGTGTCAGCACCCTCCCCATCCCCACCCTCCTGAAAAATGTGTCCTTTTGATGCCCACATGCAGCTGGACACCACAACATACCACACACAAAGGGAATCTCAGCTGGGTTTCAGACCCAGACATAAAAGCACAACTTTAAAACAATTACGATACGGTATGAAAAAGAAATTAAGTAAAGACAAAAATAGAAAATAAAAGAATATTTGAAGACAGTATCCTCCCTATTTTGGACTCAGGAGCCTGTGGGCACGACACTGCTTGGGTGGCACACTGTTCATTTCTTTTCAGAAAATACAAAGTCTGAGAGGAGGGAACTGGTACCAGGAGTGGATGCAGGAAAGGACCTTTGTGGAAATGGGGAGAATCTGGGATTGATCAATGGGTTTGGATAAGGCTGAAAAGAGTGAATATCCACATAATCTTTAAAGATGGGTTTCTAGCAGCCTAGAGCACACATTGGAAACTTCTCTAATAAATTATTGCCAGAAGATTCCATGAAGCAAAATGGATTGTTGTTGTCGCTACTTGCCGTTGAGTCGAAAATGGATTAGAGTTAAAAATCTTTCTGCAAAGAAAATTACAGGCCTGGTTGGCTCTCAGATTTCATGAAGCATGCAAACAGTTAATTTTGGTCTTAGACAGGATCCATCAAAGAATAGATGAAGATGAAACTCTCCCCAACTTGCCCACGAAGCTAAATGCAATCATGGTCGGCAAGGTCAATGTGTTTGTTATCTACTGGTGCGCAACGAATTATCCCAAAACTTAACAGATGTGGGATAGACTACAAAACAGTCCATTCATTTTGATAAAATTCACAACTAAACAAAGATAGCTATAATTACTTCTATCCCAGAATATAGTTTTGACGGTGAATGAATAAGCCAGAAATTTTAAATAACGAGGGTAACTATTAAAAGATTTTAAAACTTTTTTAATGCTGATATAATTGCAAACCTAGAGGACGAATATAAAATTGCTGATAAAGTGGCAGGATATAGGACATATATACCAAAATCAATGCTATATTTTCGACCAGAAATAAGCACGCGAAAAAATGGAAATGGGAAGGATAGACCATTCTTTTTTCTCTGCTATTTGATTGTACCAAATAGTGTCAAAAACAATAAGATACTTAGGGAAATGTTTTGATAGAAACGGTAAGGAACCTATATGAAGAAAATAATCTACTGAAGTAAATAAAACAAAACCCGAATGAACGCAAAAAAATATGCCTGTTCTCCCAAACGTGAAGACTTGTAAAATAAGTCAAGTGTTTCAAAACTAAGATATATATATAATGTGATTCCCATTGGAATATCAAAATAGTTGTCTGTTGAACTGAATACAGAGTAGAACTGCCACTTAGGGTTTTTTCTGAGGGGGAAGGAAGGGGGCTGTAATTTTTCCAGAAGCAGATTCCCAGGTCTTTCTCCTGTAGAGCTGCTGGGTGCGTTCGACCCGCCAACCTCTCGGTTAGCAGCCAAGTGCTTAACCATTGCACCGCCAGGGCTCCTTATACCAAAGAACAGACAATTGAAATATGAAAAAGGATAGTAAGTGCAGCCTTGTTTCATTGAATAATAGAACATATTAATACATTATAATAAACCAAAAAACCAAACCCATGCTGTCGAGTCGATTCTGACTCATAGTGACCCTATACGACAGGGTAGAACTGCCCCATAGTTTCCAAGGAGCGCCTGGTGGACTTGAACTGCCAACCTTTTGGTTAGCAGCCATAGCTCTTAACCACTGCGCCACCAGGGTTTATACTAGGAACTGAGAAATACACCAATGGAACAAAATAGAAAATTCATAAGGAGATCCTAATAACCACGAAGACAGAGTTGATATTTCAACTAGGCAAAATTATGATTTACATAATAAATGGTGCTGACTCAACTGATTGTCCTTATAGAAAAGTGTGCCAAAATACCACATGGATTTACAAATTTAATGTATAAATCAACAACAATCCTAACAGAAAATTACGAAGTTACATGTAAGATTTTCTTAACCTATATAGGAAATCCAGAAATTCTAAGAGAAAAGGTAGATGTAATTGAGCATAAAACATTTCAATTATTGAAGAGAGGAAAATATCACTCGCAAAAAAAAAAGAAAAAAGAAAAGATAAACAAGCAAAAGATTTAAAAATTTGAAACGTAGATGACAAAGGACTAATAACTATTCCTACTTTAGATGAAGGAGACACAAAAATTTGGCATTTGGAAAATGAGCAATGATTTTTTTTTAATAATATTTTATTATGTTTTTGGTGAAACTTTACGCAGCAAATTAGGTTCCTGTCTGACAATTTCTACAAAAATCATTCAGATCTTTCACAGCGTGTCAACAGTGTCTTTAATTGTGTTCTGGTTGTTCCATTTCCAGTACTCTAGTTTCTCTGCCCCCTTATCATCTCGTCTTTGCTTTAGAGTAATGGTTGACATTTTGGCTGCATATAATGGCTTTTTAATGGAGTGCCGTACTGATGGATAATACCCTTTATTTTGTGTGCCAGTCTGCTATTTCGCTAAAAGATGAACTCAGGGAATAGTTTCAGTACAAGGTTTAAAGAGTATCTCAGGGTGATAATCTCAGGGAGTCCTCTAGTCTCAACTGGTCCAGTAAGTCTGGACTTTTTAATAACCTGAGTTCTGTTCTTCATTTTTCTCCCACTTTTTCAGCATCTATGTATCGTGGCCCTCATCAGAACTGTTGGTAATGAGCAATTACCGACCATTCAGAAAATATCCAAATCCCCAATAAAAATAATCAAAGTTTCAAAAACACTGATAGTTAAGAAAATGTCAATCAAAATCCCAGTGAAACTGGCACAATTTAAAAATCAACACCACTTATGGCTGGGTGGGCTGTGGGAAGAAGGATGCCCTCAGACATGGCTGGAAAGGTGCTGTCATGGATGGAATTATGTCCCCTCCAAAAGGTATATATCAATTTGTCTGGGCCATGATTCCCAGTATTGTGTAATTGTCCTCCACTTTTGATTGTAATTTTACGTTAAAGAGGATTAGGGTGGGATTTTAACACCCTTACTATGATCCAGTGTAAATGGAGTTTCCCTGGGGTGTGGCCTGCTCCACCTTTTACCTTACAAGAGATAAAAGGAAAGGGAAGCAATTGACCTGAGATTCCCACACTGAGAAGCTCCCAGACCAAGGAAAGAGTGATGACAAGGACCTTTCTCCAGAGCTAGCAGAGATAGAAAGGCACCCTGCATTTGGATTTGCAGCCTACTAGACAGTGAGAGAATAAATTTCTCTTTGTTAAAGCTATCCACTTGTGGTATTTTTGTTAAAGCAGCACTAGATGACAAAGACAGGTGCGTTACTACAGGCTCATAGGGGAAAGACATAGACATGGCTCTATACTTTTTAAAACATTCTTTGAACTGGAAATGTCACTCATTAGAATCTACCCCACAGATACAATCCTAGAGTATATAGTAACCCTACAGGACACAGTAGAACTGCCTCATACAGTTTCCAGGGAGCAGCTGGTGGATTTGAACTGCCAACCTTTTGGTTAGCAGCTGGGCTCTTAACCACTGTGCCACCAAGGCTCCATGTAGTATATGCAAAGGATGGTTATTGTTAAAGACAAAAAAGGAAAAATAAAATTATTGCCCATTGATGATGTGATATTATGATAAAATTTTAATACATAATATTCAAATATTCCAGTAATATTAGAATAATAATATAATAACCATATCATATAATAATATATGGTAGTCATTAGAATGAAACAGAGCTATAGAAGATTAGTAAGTGAAATCACTGTGAAGTATCATTGAAGAAAAAAAAGCAAGACAGAGAGAAGTATATATATAAAGTGAGCCCCTATGGGTAAAACAATAACAAATAACCAAATGTATTTATATAAGCATATAAAAAAATTTTTTTATATGTATATATATATATGTCCATAAATGAGTAGATGTGGTTATTTGCATGTATGAGTATGATAGTTAAGCAAGAATAATAAGATAGAACACTTACCTGATTGTTGATATGAACTATCTTAGATTCAGTTATGGGAAGGGACAAGGGGTGGGGAGCTAGAACATACTGAAAAGACTATGCTTAATCGACTCAATGGCAGCAGATTTTTTTAAAGATCATAGCTGCTATGTGTTTTCATTTCTGTAGAGTTATATGAAAGTGTATAGGTTGCACATTGTCATTGTTCCCATTTATTTACATTCTTTGTGTATAAATACGAGTTAAAAAATTAGAAGAACCAAACAGCATTAGTTCCATATCTACTGACTTACAGGGGAGCCATGATCAAATGTCAAGTGAAAAAAGGGGCAAGGAGCAATGTGGGTAGACTGTGTTGAAGGTTCTGTAACAGCAAACATGCAAATAGATCTACATGGATACGTACAACTGTAACATGTGTCCCAGAAAAGAGAAATGTAAGGAAGGACACACATGTGTCTTTGAACACTGGACACCTTGGGAGAGCAGGAGCATCATACATATGTAGGGATGGCTTGTATTATAACTTCTTTACAAATTTGTACTGTTACGTATGTCATAATAAGATTATAAGATATTTGCAAGTCGTAAAATATGACATATATGTTTTTAAAACTATTTTTTTATGTTGTTGTTGTTGTTAGGTGCCATCAAGTTGGTTCCGACTCATAATGACCTTATGTACAACAGTAGGAAATACTAGCCCATCCTGCACCATCCTCACACCTGTTGCTGTTTGATCCCATTGTTGCAGCCACTGTGTTAATCCATCTTGTTGAGGGTCTTCCTCTTTTTCTTGTAGGAAAAAAAACAATCTTTAATGTCAGATCAGAGATTTTAATCCCTGGATAGAGAACACAAACACAGACTGTACAAAAGTCAGACTCTGCAGATTTCATGTTTGGTATATGGAGCCAGTGACCTCTTCTGATCTCTATCCCTAGAAAGGACCAAAAAGAATTCTGCGAGGCTCAATACAGTAACTCTTAATGCATGTAGACATGTATACGCAAAGATGAGGGCTGAATACCATGTGCAATTGAGTAGGTAACGCAAGGCACAAAGAAGAGTCTTCTTGTCAGGTATGCTATTACCATCTTCCTCCCCTCATTGCTCTACTGGAAAACCCACCCTTGAGCACTCCAGGCCTTTTATCAGGACTCAGTGGCAATGGGTTTGGCTTTGGTTTAAACTTAGAGGAAGTTAACTGGGAAATTGCTGCTTTAGGATAATGAAGACTATGGCCATAAGTCTTTAGACAGGTGGACCTCTTCAGACACCTCTGCCCACCTTGTAAACATCAGGCCCCTGGCAGTTCTGTACCTCTGAGAACCGTAGGCTTTCCTTTTTCATCCTCTGGTACTGGCAGAATTAATCCTGTCTCAAAGCTCTCGCTTCTGTCTGCCTCTGACCCCGTCCCTCGCAGGAGCCATTACTGTCACTGAGAAATATACACAGGGCAGCCTGTGGATGGAGATGCCCGTCCTGGAGGCCCTGCCCTCCCTTCCTTGCTCCTGAAGGCTTCCCTGTGCCATTTGGGGTCTTATCTCCCAGGAGGGTCAACATGCCCCTGGCACCTGCAGGGCTTCCCAGGGCGTGGGACATGATGATGTGTCTAAGACTTGGGCTTTTTTGTTCATTATACAGTCTGGGCCTGAATCTGCCCCTTGCTGGCCTCACCTCTAACCATCTGTGTTCTCCCAGGGTTAAGAGGCCTCGTCTGCCTTTGTTCCTATACTTCCAGCCCAGTCTTTTTCTTCCGGTTCTCTGACCTCAGGATTGGCCAAATTATACCACAGAAAAAAAGAAAGAACAAGCTAGTGTCATTGATATGTGCAAAATCAAACAGAAAAATCTTTTTTAAAAGAAAAAAAAAAGTTCCCTTACATCCTAGGAACTCATCCTTTGCATGAGTTATGCAGACACTACTAGATCAACTGTTACGCAGAAAAGGGTGACACCCAGGAGAGTTTTTCTAAACCATCTCCCAGTCCAGTCCAAAGAGGCCCAGTACCCAGTGCCGCCAAGTCGATTCCGACTCATAGTGACCCTACAGGACAGAGTAGAACTGCCCCATAGAGTTTCCAATGAGTACCTGGTGGATTCGAACTGCCGACGCTTTGGTTAGCAGCCCTGGCACTTAACCAATACACCATGAGGGTTTCCTCCAAAGAGGCAACACTAAATCACAGCAATAAACCCAAATCCCCCCAGCGAGGGCAGTAGACTTGAATGCGGTGAGCTCTTTATTTCACCACCTCCTCCTCTTTGCCCAACCAGGACCTCTTCCTTTCTATGCTTGGAGGATGATGAGAAGTGACCCAGAGTCCTTGATTAGGGCCTTATGCCCACTGCTCACCTACAGGCAGGTCTCCCCACAGCCTACTGTCTCTCTGGTTCCTTCTATGCAAAAAACTCAGTGACACCCCGTTCACCAGCACACTTCCCTTGGAGCTGTCTTTCCAGGGTCCCCCTCAGCCTCCCAAGTCCCACTGAAATCCCATTTCTCCTCCCCCTCCTTATGCTGTGCTCATTCTCAGGGTTCTGAGACCTCACCATCCAGATCAGGCCTGTCCTCTCCTCTCCTAGGCTAGGGGAACCTCTGAGCAGACCTGGTGTCTGCAGTCAGGTGTCCTGGGGCTCCTTCCATCCAGGTCCCCCTAGGATTGCAGCTCTCCATGCACTTGGAGTAGTTGGGTTGGGGCACAGGCTGGGAGGAGAGGTTCTTACAGGGCAGGTGGGTTAAAGGAGCCTGAACAGAGGCCTTAACAGAACAAAAACCTACTGTCTTGTTGATTTCAATGCATGGTGAACCCAGGTGTTTCAGAGTAGAACTGCACTGCACAGAGTTTTCAACGACTGTGATAGTACAGAAGTAGATTGCCAGGCCTTTCTTCCGTGGGCCACATATCTTTTGGGTAGCAGCTGATGAGACAACCCACATTTCCCGGCACAAATGCCCTGCTCCTCCCAGTCCCAAGTTGCTAGCAGGTCTTCAGGCTCTTCCTCTTCTGCTGTGCCCCCACCCTCTGTAGCCTGGCCTCCTCCCTCTGCAACCTCACCAGCTGGTGCCTCAACCTCCTCAGCTGCTCTCTCTGCTTCTCCAGCTGCCCCTCCAACTCCTGCAGATGGCACTCCTCTCCCACACCTTCCTCTTCTTGGAGGCCATCAAGTGGCCTTGGCCAGCTGGTGGCCGCCTCTGGGCTCGCGTGGGGGTGAGGGTGGCAGTTCCTTTTCCAGCAGCTCTTCACACAGGACCTGGCAGCTGAAGTCCTGGCGCACTCCATGCTCCACGTGAGCCACCAGGGCCTCCTGGGACTTGAACACAAGGCAGCAGGCCAAGCAGCGGAAGCTGTGCTCATGGGTCACTAGCCACTCCGGGGTGGCTGCGTGGGGGCTTTCCCCATGCTCCTCTCCTCAGACGCTGGGCTCGGTGGTGCGGGCCTGGGGCCCCTCCTTCCAAGGCCCCAGGGTGCTTACCAGGGACTCAGTGTTGGCCAGACTGGGGGCACGGCGACGGTGCTCTACTCAGAGAGCTCGGCCTCAAAGACTTGGGGCATCTGTTCCACGGGGGCAAAGGAGGTTTTGGTCTGCCAGGCCACAGCCACCCACTTGACCGTGCGCACCTGGGTGAAATATGCACACCTTACCCATCGCTTCTCTGGGGTAGCCCCTTAGCTGGATGAATGAGATGTCTGCTCAGCGGAAGCTGAGGGAAAAGGCCTCTCTGATGGTAGTGGAGTCTTCCCGGCCCTAGAGCTTGGGTTTTTTTGCTTGAGATGTTGTGGATTCTTGGGCATTTTCCTTTTGGATAGAGACCTCTGAGAATAGTTAATTTATATGAGCTCTCATGGCCCTGATCTTCAGATAGGAGCCGAAGGCTCTGGTCTCAGGAATCCCTGGAGGCCTCTCCATCACCAGCATGCCCCACCTCTGCAGACCTCGTCCCTTCTCTCTTTCCACAGAAGCTACCATATTTTTGGGGGCATTGCTGTGAGCAATAAAATCTCTGCAAAATGGTACCAATGATAATAGCCATTTCCAAGCAGTGGATTCTGACTCATGGCTACACCATGTGTTACAGAGGAAAGCTGCACTCCATAGAGTATTCTTGGCTGTAATCATTATGAAAGCAGAAGCAAGGCCTCTCTTTCAGGACGCACCTGTGTGAGTTGGAACCACTAACCCTTCATTTATCTGTAGAGAGCAAACGGTTTGTGCCACCAAAGGTCCCCTCCTAGTGATAGTAGTGCCTTGTAACAAAAGTTCATGCCCTTTGAAAATAGTATTGTGGGGTTTCATATTTGTAAACAAAGAATCTTCAAGTTAATTTTTTCGTGGCATTGATATGTTGAATGCCAAGTGAATTTCCTCCTTTGGAACATGTAAATGTCCTCATTTCCCTGAACCTTTTTAACAGTCTGAAACTTCTCCTAAAGATTTCTTCTACGCCGGTGATTTTCTTACCATATTTAACAAGTCAACTTTCAAACAGGAGAAATGCTCATCTCTTTTAACTCTCTTTGAAGGGACGACTTTTTATAGAGGTGCCGTACCTAAAGAGAAAGAAAATTTGTATACTTTGTTAAAAGTTTTACATGTATACCTCTTCCTTCTACCCTTCCTAAGCAAGCAACAGAGGGTTAAACTAATCTTTCTGTAAACAGACGTCCCCTCTACAGGTCCATCTTAGATGAACTCTTTCAAGGTCCTCAGGCAGAAAACAGATGACTACGTATCTGAGAGTCTTGATTCCACAGATGTCAGTGGTCAAATACAACTACCTCACCTGGGTGTGTCTGGGTGGGTTGTCCATGTCAGCTTAAAGGTCTGTAGGTTTTTCTGTATCTGAGGGAAGGACTGGAGAGCTCAGAGAGAAGAAAGAGATGGAGGTAGGTTGTGTGAGTTGGACGGACAGAAAACTCCAAGGTGAGACACAGGATAGAGAGGAGGGACCTCCCAGGAGTATGTTAGAGAGATACAGAGACCAAAGAGGGAGAAGAAAGCAGGGCTCAGCCACTGTAGGGAAGCACAGGAGAAAAGCAGAGAAGAAAAAGGGGTGGGTGGTGGAAGAGGTTATAGTATCAGGGTGCGCCACCAGGATTTACAGCATAAGCTCAAGTTCAGTGTGGTAAAATTTTAAAACTTCAAGTCTAAATAGAACTTTAGAACTTGGAGGAAAAGGGCAAGTCCCTGAAGCTCAGGCAGCAAGTCATGCCCAGACCTTCTGCTGCCTGAGTCCAGGCTGGGAACTGTTGGGGCTCACAGCGACCGGGAACTCTGGGTCAGCGTGGGGTACTGTGTTCTCTCACACCACCCACTCCCAAAACTCCTCAAATACCTTTAATTCTTTTAGTTCATCACATGACTTATCAATTCGGTCTCATTAGAACATATTAAAAATAAGTACAAGTCTCCATAACCACCGTTCTTCCTGGCCCTTCACCCACTGCCCTAGGTGACCACTTGCCTCCTTCAATCCCAGAGATAGAAGCAGGAATACCATAGGCCTAAAATATTGAGTGTCTTCTCCTCCCTACTCTGAAAAACCCTCAGGTTACAGTAGAATTTTATGATTAACGAATTTATTCCTTCACATTACCGACTTTGCTTAATTGTCTACTAAATGGCAGGAAGTACTTTCTCAACAAAAACCTTAGTGACCCTGTCATCCTACATCAAAGGCTTCATCTTCTCTCCTTGTGGCCTTCTTTTTCGGGGAAATACAACCCCTCACGGCCAGCTCTAATTGATTGGGAAGAATTTTCCTCCCACCTCAATTCTTAGAGAAAGGCCTCTTCGTTGCATCCCGCCGCTCCATCCCTGGGTAAAGATGAGCCAAAAAGGATGGTTTTCTGAAGGAGGTTTCTCCCTCCTCCCAGTTAGAGAAGATGTCCCAAACTCTCACTAGCTGGACGACTTTGATTTAGGAAACACTGTCTGGCAACTGGTAGCTTAAGTCGCTCTCCCACAGAAGACCTCAGATCAACAACCTCTCCAAAGAGCCGTTGGGATCTGAGTGAACACCATGGCTTCCAGTAACTCCTGTGTGACATCATTGTTGACATCTCTCAGTTCCAAGGGCCCATTGTGAATCCATACACGGCAACAAGAAAAATGTGGCAACTCTTCTGGCAGGGGTTAGGAAGTTATTTTAAGGGAAATAATATAGAAAGAATGAATTGAACCTTTCCCCTGCCCTTAAACAGGTTGATATCCATTGGGGTGACTTGAGAGTCCAGGGAATGATAACAGTATAACGGCCGTTGTTCCCCAAGCCACTCCTCTGACACTGTTTGAACCACTTTGCTCCAGTCCTAGAAACACATGTCCACTCTGAAGCCCTCGCAGGCCTCCTTTGCAGCTGAGGCTTCACATAGGCTGTTCTCTTTGAATGGAAGATGTTCTCTCCCCTCCCTTCTTCTCCGTGGTGAACCATGATGGTGAAGACAGCAGACCCCAACCAAACTCCTGGGCTTGAGTCCCAGTGTCTCCATATACCTGCCATATGACCTTGGATGAGGCATTTAACCTCTCTATGCCTCACTCCCATCACCTGTCAGATTAAGAGAACTCTATCTTTCTTATACCGTTGTTGAGAGGATGTCACCTTTAACAACAATGACTGCCACAGACTAAGATTGTGTGAATGCTCACTGTTAGAGAAGGCCTGGTGGTGCAATTGTTAAGTGTTGGCTACTAAGGAAAAGGATGTCAGTTCAAACCCAATTAGTGGCTTCAAAGCAGAAAGAGCTGGCTATCTGCTATCATAAAGATTACAGCCTTGGAAACCTCATGGGGCTGTTCTACTCTGTCACGTGGGGTCAGTAGGAGTTAGGATCGAGTTGATAGAACATAGCAACAACAACAACATTGTTATACTTCATGTCACAGCTTGCTAAGTCTGCCTAAACTACTTGATATTCGTGCTCTAAGTATATCAGATCAGTCTATAATCCCTACATGATAACACTCCCCCTCCCCACCCCACTCAACTGTTCACGTGAGATCCTCATTTAAAAATCTATCTCCTTTAGAAGGATTATAAGCAACTTAGGGGCAAACACAAGGTCTGCCTTATATGTGTAGTCCCAGAAAGTAGGATAGTATCTGACATGTAGTAGATACTTGACATATATTAGTTGGATCAATGAATGATGAGTCCCCCAAAAGACCCATCCTTTACAGAAAATCAGTGCAGAATAGAACTCTTTGATGTGGTGCCTAAAGGCACCATCACTCATGGGTAGGCTGTTGACCCAAATTCATTGACCTTCCTGGCTCTGAGACCCAGAATATGGTACACTTACCCCCTTCCCATGCTTTCTCTTGGGCCTTCTGGAAAAGGGTTAGCATTATGGCCTCACAGAAAAGCAATGAGTATAAGGACCTCCATGGTCAACCTACGTGGGAGGCCTAGCAGAGCCCTCAGGAAAAAGCCCACTGTTCTCTGCTTTGCTGCACATTTGATTTTGTTCTAGAGGGCTATTTAGAAAAGTAACCAGTAAAATTGTTGAAACCATTTGAGAAGGGGTTTTAGAAAGTTTTGTTGGTGAACAGAAGCGAATCTGATAACTTGGAGGAAAACGAAAGCTCTCAGATGAGGAAGAGAGGGGGATTGTTTTGTGTGACTGCAAAGGGTAGAACCGGGACAAGCATCTCTAAACACAAAAGGACAAAAGAAGATGTTTCTTGCTCAGAAATGCAGCAAAAATGCCCCAATAGCTTCACCCTGTCTCCTCAGAATTTTTATGTTCATGATACCCATCACCTTGCACTGCGGCCTCAGGAGAATACTTGGGGTTTCCTGAATATATTGGGCCATTTCCTACTTTTTAACTACTGATATTTCCACATTTGGTTCAGCATCACTTCCTGGTAAACTCTTTTCTGACCCTACTACTGGTATAACTCCTCACTTCCTGCTGTGTACTCCATTGTGTTTTAGAAACAATTTGCCATAGCTCAGAACACACTTGATTTTATTTGCTTCTTGTGATTGATTGTAAAAGTGGCCACTCATTCTTGCTGCCTCTGTACCTGTGCCCTTTTAATGTTTCAAGCATCACTTCTTGGTTGAAGCCTTTCTTGACACTATTCCTGGTAGAATATCCTACTCCCTGTTGCTGTTGTCTTTAGGTGCCATTGAGTCGATTCCGACTCATAGCGACCCTATGTACAACAGAACTACGTCCTACTCTGGGAGATTCTTGTACTCAAGAAATTCCTTGCCATAGTTCAGAAAACACTCAAGCGCTTTTCTTTATTGTACCTGAATACAGTATGGCCACATATTTTTCCTGTTTGTTTTCCATGCCTTTGGAAAATGACCTGGAAGCTGCTTTCATCAAAAGCAGAAGTCTGTTAACCTCTTGAATTGCAACTGAACTCATGACACCTTTGGCCATTGGCCAATACCAAACCTGATAGAAGAAGAGAACTGAAAGGACTTGGGCTTTGGGGCTTGCCCTATAGCTGCTCTTAAAACCCTGGAAACTCATGGGTTTGAGCCAAGGCCAGTGATTTACGTCTTTCATCAAATTTGGATAGTGTCCGGCTGTTATTTTTGCTTCTGCACCTTTCTCTCTCTCCTCTATTTTTGGGATGACCATGATGTGTTTCTGGGAGAAAAATGTGGCAGCTTGCTCCCATAAAGATTTACAGCCTTGGAAACCCTATGAGGGTGGTTCTACTTTGTCCTACAAGGTTGCTATGAGTTGGGATCGACTCAACGGCAATGGGTTTGGTTTTGGTGTGATATGTTTATTGGTGTGTTTGATGTCCCACGGGAACCTCAGGTTCTGTTCATTTTTCTTATTCTTTTTTCCCCCTTCAGACTGGATAATTCCAAATGCCTTGTCTTCAAATTTGATGACTCTGTGTTCTGCCTGTTCAAATCTGTCATTGAGCCACTCTAGTGAATTTTTATTTCAGCCGTTGTGTTTTCAGCTTCATAATTTCCATTTGGTTCATTTTTATAGTTTCTATTCCTTTATTATAGAAACTATGTCATCATGAGTGAGACTATATCATAGAAACTATAAAAATGAACCAAATGGAAATCATGAAGATGAAAAGCACAACAGCTGAAAAAAAAATTCTATATCTTTATTAGAGCCCTGCTGGTGCAGTGGTTAAGAGTTTGGCAGCTGGAATCCACCAGCTTCTCCTTGGACACCATATGGGGCAGTTCTCCTCTGTCCTATAGGGTCACAATGAGTCAGGTTCAACTGAATGGCAACCGGTTTGATTTATACCATTGTGGACATTTTCTGTTTGTTCATACATTGTTCTTGTGATTTACCTCTTTATTCATGGCTTTCTTTATTTCATTGAGTATATTTAAGATATTTGATTTAATGTCTTTGACCAGTAATTCCAATGTCTAGGCTCCCTCAGGGATTGTTTCTGTCAGATATTTTTCTTTACTTTATAGGAGCCATATTTTTCTGTTTTTTTGTATGCTCTGGAATTTTTTGTTGAGAAATGGAAATTTTGACTATTAAAATGTGGCAGTTCTGGAAATTATATTCTCTCCCTCATCATGGTTACTGCTGTTGCTTGTTGAGGGCTTGAGCCATCCATTTGCAAAGTGGATTTTTAAATTATGTATGTAAAGTCTATATTTCACCTGTGAGTGGTCAGTCAAGCATCTGTTCCATTATCTCTGTGGTCAGTTTGTGACCTTACAGATATTTCCTTAAATATGGAGATTTTTTTTTAAGGTGTGTATATCTCTTTAGAAGCCCTGTTAGCACCGTGGTTAAGAGCTCGGCTGCTAATCAAAAGGTTGGCAGTTCAAATGCAACAGCTGCTCCTTGGAAATCTTATGAGGCAGTTCTACTCTGTCCTATAGGGTTGCTGTTGGTTGGAAATGACTCTATGGCAGCATGTTTGTTTTTTTGTTTATATCTCTTTCAGCCACTGGATCCTGAAGGGGCTAAAACAGGGCAAAAACATCCTCAGTGTTCCCTCAGGTAACCCCCTGACCCACCAAAATGTACAACTCCAAATTTTTGGAGGACAAGGTTCTTATAGTCCATGGTGGCATCAGTTAGCCACTCCAAGAATAAAAGCTACTGCCCACATGTCTGTGGTCATGCTGAGGAATGGGTGGTGTTAGCTGGTTCCCCCATGTTGCTCTCTTACTAAAGCTCAGCAGCCATTCTCTTCATCGAGTAGTTCTCTGGTTGCCCTAAGTATCTGATTAGGTTGCAGACCACTGAAAAGGATGATTCTGACTTTTTTTTTCAAGCTTAATGCTGTTTTGCTGGAAAGACCAATACTTGGTGCTTTCTACTCTGCCATTTGCCATTACATTAAGTTTTTTCAACTATATTGTTTTTCGCATCACATTCACTGTCACTTCAAAAGTAGGATGAGGTGTCATTATTTGCTGAGCCTTTTTGAGTAATTACACTACAAATCAGGTCTCATGCCCTACTGACAGCTCAGGAATCAATGTTCTTGGTTGCCTCTCCCAGTCTTATACTTGCATATTAATTCCTTTAAAAAATGATTTTTCTATGGCTATTTTAGTGGACTTTAAGGAATTAAAGGAGGTAAGTATGTGTATTCAATCTTCTGTCTTAAAGTGGAATCATTGACCTTGCCCATTTATTAATTGGGGATTTTATAGTAACCCCGATTGAGGTATAAAAAAATATATAGCTTCTGTTTATTTAACTTTAAGTTTGCCTTTATGAGTGATACATTTTTATTTTACTTTAGGTGAAAGTTTACAGCACAAATTAGTTTCTCATTCAAAAATTTATACACAAATTGTTTTGTTGCCATTGGTTTCAATCCCCACTATCTATTAGCATGCTCCCACTTTCCCTTTACACCTCAGGTTTCCCGTGTCCATTCCTCCAGTTGACCTGAACAGGTGATGCCCATTTGGTGTCATACACTTGATTGAATTAAGAAGCATGTTCTTCACGTGTGTTATTGTTTGTTTTATAAGCCTGTCTAATCTTTGGCTGAAAGGTAGACTTTGGGAGTATCTTCAGTTCTGGGTTAGCAAGTGTCTGTGGGCCATAGTCTCTAATCTCTGGCTGAAGGGCGCACCTCAGGAGTGACTTCATTACTGAACTAAAAGGATGCCTGGGGACCATACTCTTGCAGTTTCTCCAGTCTCTGTCAGGCCAGTAAGTCTGGTCTTTTTTCGTGAGTTAGAATTTTTTCCTACATTTTTCTCCAGCTCTGTCTGGGGCCCTCTATTGTGATCCCTGTCAGAGCAGTCAGTGGTGGTAGCCTGGCACCATCTAGTTGTGCTGGACTCAGTCTGGTGGAGACCATAGTAGTTGTGATCCATTAGTCCCTTGGACCAATCTTCCCCTCGTGTCTTTGGTTTTCTTCATTCTCCCTTGCTCCTGAGGGGTGAGACCAGTGGAGTATCTTAGATGGCTGTTCACAGGCTTTTAAGACCCCAGATGATACTCACCAAAGTAGAATGTAGAATATTTTCTTTATAAGCTATGTTATGCCAGTTGAGCTGGATGTTCCCTGAGACCATGGTCCCCAGGTCCCTCAGACCAGTAATTTGGTCCCTCAGGGAGTTTGGATGTGTTTATGGAGCTATCATGACCCTGAGTTATACAGTTCTGCTGGTTTCCCCAGTATTTTGTACTCTTTTATCCTTCGCCAAAGTTACTACTTCTCTATTTGGTTATCTTTTCTTACACATAACTTATCACCTTTCTATTTTATGCCTTTGAGTATTTTAGAATGCACTTCCTCTTTAACAATTAAAAAATTAAGCAAAAATGCCATATTTCTTAAAAACTTTTTATTTTTTGTATTTTAAATTTAAATATGTGATCTAACTGGAAATAACTAGGTGTAAGCAGCAAGTCAATGGATCAAAATATTTATTTTTAGAGGTTATTGTTTAGGTAGTTACCAAATTGCCCAGAAAACTAGTTCTTGAATAAAACATCACGTTCCTCTGCTCCCCACCATCAAACAAATTGAAAAGCATTTTCAGAAAAAGGAAGCCCACCATTCTCACCATTTCATTTTAAATATATTGCTTTGGTGCAAAATATACCCCTTCTCTTTTTTTCATTTATCCATCTGTGATCTTTTCTCTATTAAACTCACAAAAATTTTGAGGTGTGCGGAATTTTGCAAAATTAACAAGCAAGGTTGATTTCATAACTGGGTCTATGTGTTCCAGCCTCAAAGCAGGAGAGGTGTAAATAGAAGCCACAAGGATGTCTTAAGCCATGAGAACATGCTTCTCTGGGATTTGCTATTTTGTTCTACAAAGGGCTCTAGAATTTTTGTCCATATGAAGATAAATCTGTATATCAACTTTACTATCCACAGGGAGTAACACCCTAAGCCATAGGCATTTATATGGAATATATTCATGCCTTGGAGGTTATTTACAAGTATATGTATTTTGGTGAACATATATTTTCATTTTTGATGGGTATTTGTCTAGAAGTAAATTTGCTGAATTATAAATTATAGATAGTTTCAAATAATTGTTTAAAATGGTTGTACCAGTTTATACTCTCCCCTGCAGTAGATTAGAGTTCCAGTTCCTCCATTCTACTCAAAATTTGGGATTTAGTATCTTTTTCATTTTACCCATCCTGTTTGGTATGGGGTAGTATAATATTGTCACTTTATATTTGCATTTGTGTTTGCATGATGACCAAAGATGTCTAGCCCCTTTTCTTATGTTTATTGCTCACTAGGCAGGCCAAAGTGGGAGGTGAGGGTGAGGGCTGGGGTAGGAGTCAGAAATAACCTGCCATTTTTCCTTGTAGATCATATACTTCTGTCTGCTTTCCTAACTGGTAGCAGCTAAGCCCTGTATTAGAGATACTCCCACCACCATTCTGCTTGACTCATTTTTTTTATTAACTTTTATTGAGCTTCAAGTGAACGTTTACAAATCAAGTCAGACTGTCACATATAACTTTATATACACCTTACTCCGTACTCCCACTTGCTCTCCCCCAATGAGTCAGCCCTTCCAGTCTCTCCTTTCGTGACAATTTTGCCAGCTTCCAACTCTCTCTATCCTCCCATCCCCCCTCCAGACAGGAGATGCCAACACAGTCTCAAGTGACCACTTGATATAATTAGCTCACTCTTCATCAGCATCTCTCACCTACCCACTGTCCAGTCCCTTTCATATCTGATGAGTTGTCTTCGGGGATGGTTCCTGTCCTGTGCCAACAGAAGGTTTGGGGACCATGACTGCCGGGATTCCTCTAGTCTCAGTTAGACCATTAAGTCTTGTCTTTTTATGAGAATTTGGGGTCTCCATCCCACTGTTCTCCCGCTCCTTCAGGGGTTCTCTGTTGTGCTCCCTGTCAGGGAAGTCATCGATTGTGGCCAGGCACCAACTAGTTCTTCTGGTCTCAGGATAATGTAGGTCTCTGGTTCATGTGGCCCTTTCTGTCTCTTGGGCTCTTAGTTGTCGTGTGACTTTGGTGTTCTTCATTCTCCTTTGCTCCAGGTGGGTTGAGACCAATTGATGCATCCTAGATGGCCGCTTGTTAGCATTTAAGACCCCAGACGCCACGTTTCAAAGTGGGATGCAGAATGTTTTCATAATAGAATTATTTTGCCAATTGACTTAGAAGGCCCCTTAAACCATGGTCCCCAAACCCCGACCCTTGCTCCGCTGACCTTTGAAGCATTCAGCTTATCCCAGAAACTTCTTTGCTTTTGGTCCAGTCCAGTTGAGCTGACCTTCCCTGTATTGAGTATTGTCCTTCCCTTCACCTAAAGCAGTTCTTATCTACTAACTAATCAGTAAAAAACCCTTTCCCACCCTCCCTCCCAACCTCGTAACCACAAAAGTATGTGTTCTTCTCAGTTTATACTATTTCTCAAGATCTTATAATAGTGGTCTTATACAATATTTGTCCTTTTGCCTCTGACTAATTTCACTCAGCATAATGCCTTCGAGGTTCCTCCATGTTATGAAATGTTTCACAGATTCGTCACTGTTCTTTATCGATGCATAGTATTCCATAGTGTGAATATACCACAATTTATTTAACCATTCATCCGTTGATGGACATCTTGTTTGCTTCCAGCTTTTTGCTATTGTAAACAGAGCTGCAATAAACATGGGTGTGCATATATGTGTTTGTGTGAAGGCTCTTATTTCTCTAGGGTATATTCTGAGGAGTGGGATGTCTGGGTTGTATGGTAGTTCTATTTCTAACTGTTTAAGATAACGCCAGATAGATTTCCAAAGTGGTTGTACCATTTGACATTCCCACCAGCAGTGTATAAGAGTTCCATACTGCAGTTCTATGCCACCTGTATTTAGTCCCTCTTTTTGATTATTGTGATCTTTTACATATTGACTTCAATGATTCCCTGTTCTGAGCATTTTTTTTTAATTAATCTTAATTTGTTTTTGTGATTTCCCTATTTCAGTTGATATCAGGGTGTTCTGTTCTGTGACCTTGTGTTGTGCTGGTATCTGATATTATTGGTTTTCTGACCAAACAATTTCCTTTAGTATTTCTTGTAGCTTTGGTTTGGTTTTTGCAAATTCTCTAAGCTTGTGTTTATCTGTAAATATCTTAATTTCGCCTTCATATTTCAGAGAGAGTTTTGCTGGATATATGATCCTTGGCTGGCAGTTTTTCTCCTTCAGTGCTCTGTATATGTCATCCCATTGCCTTCTTGCCTGCATGGTTTCTGCTGAATAGTCTGAACTTATTCTTATTGATTCTTCCTTGAAGGAGACCTTTCTTTTCTCCCTGGCTGCTTTTAAAATTTTCTCTTTATCTTTGGTTTTGGCAAGTTTGATGATAATATGTCTTGGTGTTTTTCTTTTTGGATCAATCTTAAATGGGGTTCGATGAGCATCTTGGATAGATATCCTTTCATGTTTCATGATGTCAATGAAGTTTTCTGTCAGCAGATCTTCAACTATTTTCTCTGTGTTTTCTGTCCTCCCTCCCTGTTCTGGGACTCCAATCACACGCAAGTTATCCTTCTTGATAGAGTCCCACATGATTCTTAGTGTTTCTTCATTTTTTTAAATTCTTTTATCTGATTTTTTTTCAGCTTTGTTGGTGTGAATTCCCTGGTCCTCCAGATTTCCCAGTCTGCATTCTAATTGCTCGAGTCTGCTGCTCTGACTTCCTATTGCGTTGTCTAATTCTGTAATTTTATTGTTAATCTTTTGGATTTCTGAATGCTGTCTCTCTATGGATTCTTGCAAGTTATTAATCTTTCCACTATGTTCTTGAATAATCTTTTTGAGTTCTTCAACTGTTTTATCAGTGTGTTCCTTGGCTTTTTCTGCAGTTTGCCTTATTTCGTTTCTGAGATCATCCCTGATGTCTTGAAGCATTCTGTAAATTAGTTTTTTATATTCTGTATCTGATAATTCCAGGATTGTATCTTCATTTGGGAAAGATTTTGATTCTTTTGTTTGGGGGTTGTAGAAGCTCTCATGGTCTGCTTCTTTATGTGGTTTGATATCGACTGCTGTCTCCGAGCCATCACTAAGATATACTAGTGGTTTATTCTATAATTGCTCACTGAGTCTTGTTTTGTTTTCTTTCAATATACATGGATGGGCTACTAGATTGTGCTGTCTTGATTGTTGTAGCCCTTGACTTACTTATGACCTATTACCAGCTGGTTTGGGCTGTTGCCAGATATATATGCCTGAGTCTATTCACTATTATTGAGTAGAATCTGATTTTGGGTCATCAAGTGTGTACTGCACCCTAACACCTATCCACCTTGAGAATTAGTGGTGACAGTTGTGTGCACCAGATTTTATTAGCAGCTGGGGTTCACCCTCCGGGGGGGGGCAGGATGCTGACAGGCTTCCCCCAGGTGTCAGTGAGGTAGGTGTGTCTCTATTCCTATAGCACCTTGGTGGGAGGGCACTGCAGCTGTACCTTAGGCCCCCAATGCAAGTACCTCTACTGATTGGTAGGTGTCACCCTCCTTAGACCCCTAAGGCCAGAGGCTAGGTGGTCTGGGGGAGCTTCAGCCCTCAGTTCCCTGTTGTGGGTCAGTTAGGGCTCTATTGAATAAGCAGAGATATCAGACCAGGGAAACTTGTTTTTCCAGAAAATCCGCTAAAAAAAAATGCAGTCAGATCCCTATCAGAACTGCCTTTGGATTATAACTGCCACCTTGTTCCCTTTAAGGATGAAAGTCCGAGATTTGGATCATATGTTTGGCTGTAGCTAGTTCTGTGTTTTTAGTCCAATTAGGGATGGATTTTTGGTCCCTGGGTTTTTTGTGGTTCCTTCTCTCAGGCCGGAAGAATGGGTTAGGAAAAGACAAAACAAAAAAAAAAAGGGAAAAGCAAAGCTTCCACGGAGCCGGAGCCATTCTCCCTCTGGCTCAGGAAGTTCCAATGTTAATGAAGCCGCCTGGGAAGGGTGGGGGAGGGTTCAGAGAAACAGGAGAGTAGCACCCCGGAATATAGCCAAAGTTGCTTATCTTGCTTGGAATGACTATTGCATCTGAGATTCCCACGGGGTGTGTCGCCCATGTGTGCCGGCTGTGTGGAGATTGCCCCCGAGGGTCTGGCCTGCTGAAGCCGTGGTCAGATCCTCTGCTGCTAGTCCAAAGCCCAGCGTCAAGGTTCCCCTGCTGGGATGCCGCACTCCCGCCTCCAAAATCAGTCGCTGCCTCCTGGGGACTTCTCATCCCACCAGCCGCGTCACCGCGCCCCCCCCCGCGGACTGGCTGGGGCCCCTCCTGGGGTTAGTTCAGGGGAGTAGGGCTGCGCCCGGTGCTTGCGCTGTGACAGCGCCCAGTCAAAAGCCCGGCGCCAAGGTTCCCCGGCTGGGATGCTGCACTCCCGGCTCCAAATCCAGTCACTGCCTCCCGGGGAATTCTCCCACCAGCCGCGTCGCCACACCACCCTCGCGGACCGGCTGGGCCCCCTCCCGGGGTCGGTTCAGGGGGTAGGGCTGCGCCCCTTGTTTGCACCGTCACAAGATTTTGTGTTCATCTCCCCTGGGCTCAGGCCTAAGCCCGGCGCCAAAGTTACCTGACTGGGACGCTGGCTCCAGGCTCCGAAAACAGTCGCTGGTTCCCCGTATTTGTTCGTTCTCCATCTCTAAATCTGTGTTTGTTGTTCAGGGTTTGTAGATAGTTATGTATGTGATCAATTCACTTGTTTTTCTGAGTCTTTGTTGCAAGAGGGATCCGAGGTAGCGTCCACCTAGTTCGCCATCTTGGCCCCGCCTCTCTGCTTGACTCTTTTAATGATGTTCTATTTTCTTTTTCCATGCATATCTCCTGGGCCCTGGTGGTGCAAAGGTTAAGTGCTCCCTGACTGAAAGGCTGGCAGTTGAAACCTACAAGGCACCTCCATGGGAGAAAGACCTGGCAATCTGCTTCCATAAAGATTGCAGTCCAGAAAAACATATGGAGCAGTTCTATTCTGTCACATCAGGTCACTATGAGTCAAAAATGACTGGATGGCACCTAACAACAACTTCCTCAGTGGTCTGACTAAATAATAGTAGTCAATTGATGAGATTTCCCCTTTAAGTATACTTTTCTCTAGTTTCTCGTTTGTTTCCATAAACACTCATTACTGTTAAGTCAGAGAAAATAAAACCTTTGCAATGTTAAAAGTGAGTAATAATACCTATCTCACACACTGTATCAATCTAAGGGTTAAATGAGGAATGACATGTGAACATAGCGGAGGGCCCAGCCTCCTATGTCACTCAGGGAATGTGTTCTTCTCTCCTCTGGCTCTCTCTCTTTTCCTTATTGCTCTACTAAGACCTTGAGGGCTATATATGGCTACAGGGTTCAGGACTTCACAATTCTGTTTTCCTTACCAATGCACTGTAATCTTGGGCTCATGGGCAGCCTCTCCACAGATGTAGTGCTTCCATTTCTATTCACTTATTTATTATTTAAGTCAAGGTTCCACCTCCAGCCATTTCAACTCCTCCTGGGCCCAGACTTATACCCAAATGTCAGCATAAATCTCTGTATCGACCTCTTCATGTATAAAATGTACATTATAATGATACATTCCTCATACAGCTATCATGCAGAACAAATATCTTAAGAAAGGAGAAGCTCTTACAAGAGTCCTGGCGCCACCAGTGCACGTACTCAATAAGTGTTAGCTGTTAGTATTATTACCTGACGTCTCCAGGTAGACGTCTAACGGTTATCACATGTTATGAAGGCCATGAAATAATTCTTGGTCCCAAGCCCTACTCTACTTTTATTAATGCATTTCTCCAGACTTCCATGATGGTAGTATGTGTTTTCTTCCACACAGTGGATATGTTTAGGAAAGTTTGGCCGGGTCTTACCTAATGAATTGCTTAGACATTTGAATGGGCAAACTTTGCTACAAGCTTTAGCGAACTAATGTAGCAAAGAATTAGAATCATCCTCAGCTGCTCGTGCTAGGACTCTCAATCCAGAATATCTGGTAAGACTATTGTTATGGACTGAATTGTGTCCCACAAAAATATGTGTTGAAATTCTAACTCCTGCAATTGTAAATATGACCCAGCTTGTAAATAGTGGGCTCCCTTTGTTATGTTAATGAGGCCATAACAGTGTACCGTGGGTCCTAAACCTAGTCACTTCTGAGCTAAGAAAATGTGTGGAATAGACACAGAAATACACACGAGGCAGAGGAAGGCAGACAGTGGAGACAAATGCCTCTACAGTGCGGGAACTCTAAGGATTGTTGGCAGTTTCTAGAAGCTGAAATAGAGGAGGAAGTACCTCCCCTCCCTGCCCGGAGCTATGCTCTGAATTCAGACTTCTGGCCTCCTAAACTGTGAGAAAATATATTTCTCTTTTAAAGCCACCCAATAGTCGTTTATTTGCTGTTGTTATGGTAACTCCTACAGGCACCAAGATGATAAATTTAGCCCAAAGTAAAATAATGTTCTTTCCTCCTTGGTATTCGTTGTTGGTGTTAGCTGCTCTTTACTCAGCCCCTGACTAATGGTGATGCTGTACATAATGAGATGGGACTGTTGTGATTCGTAGTGTGTTCACTGGCTGATTTTCAAAAATAGATTGCCACCTCTTTCTTCTTCATTCATCTTAGTCTGGAAGCTCTGCTGAAACCTGTTCAGCATCACAGCAACAAGCAAGCTTCCTCTGACAGATGGTGGTAACCGTGCGTGCGGTGCATGGGCCGGGAATTGATTGGGGTCCCCTGCATGGAAGGCAAGAATTCAACCACTGAACCACCCTGCCCCCTTCCTCCTCGGTGCGGCCCACCAGAATCCTGCTCTTTCCCTATCAGTGTCCTCTGCCCTCACGCGAGAGCATTGGCAGGGTCGGCTTCGGGCTGACGGATAGAAATTTGATTGATTGATTGATTTTTAATTGTGGTGAAAACACATATTCTTATTTTATATTTATGATTACCTACTGCTTTCCAGTCAATTCCAACTCGTAGTCACCCTGTAGGACAGAGTAGAACTGCCCCATATGGTTTCCAAGGCTGTACATTTTTACAGAAGCCGACTGCCACATCTTTCTGATGAAGAGCGGCTGGTGGGTTTGAACCGCCCATCCTTCACTCAGCAGCTGAACACAGAACTACTGTGCCACGAGGCTTCCTCGTATGTATGATTAATTTTTATTAATTACAGTACTTTCTATAGTTTTGAATTTTTTTCTATGGAGACTGCTCTGTAATCTACATATGATAAAAGTTATACCTTTTCTTTCTTTTTTTGTGTCTTTTTTTATTGTATGAGTTTAGATCTCCATTTTAAATGTTTAATAAAAATAATACAAAGCATTCTTATTTTATTGCTAATTTTAAAGGAAATGTCCAACATCTCCCATTAATACCGTATTAATTATAGTTTTCCAGGTCAGGCAACTCCTTTCCTGTTCCGTGTTTGCTCAGAGTTCTTATCTCTCACAGGGACTGGACTTTATCAACTGCTTTGTCCCATCTCTTCGGGTGACCCTATGTCTTTTCTTCTTTCACCTATACATGTGGTGAATTAAATTATTAAATCTTTAATGTTCTCTCAAACCTGCGTGCCTACAATAAACCATCTTGATCATGGCATATTATATGTTTTATTCTGTGCTGGATTTCCTGTGTCAGCACTTCACGTAGGTTTTTGCATCTCAGTTATTTAGTCAGCTTGTCCTGTAACTTTTCTTCTACCATCCTTCTGTAATTCGTTATCCTTATTAAACTAGCCTTAAGATCCAGTTGGAGGAGTGTCTCATGGTTTTCTATTCTTTGTTGCCTATGTACAAGTTTAAAATTACCTGTTCCTTGCATGTTTGATGGTAACCTGACTGAAAATTATCTAGGCCTATTATTTTCTTTGTACAGAGATCTTGAACTATTGATCCATGTTGTTTAGTGATTAAAGGCCTCTTCTGGTAGTAATTAGAAAAATTTCTGCTGCCTGTTCTAGGCTACTAGAATTCTATCTTTAAATATTATCTTGATTTTCACGGTTTTCAGCCTCATTCAGACCAACTAATCAATGCCAATTTTCCCCCCTTTTCCCAAAGTCAGCCTCTGCAACTATTCCTGGCACCAATCCCCGTATCTAAGTCTTATTTCCAAAGAAAGATATCACAGTGTGCTATCCAAGCAATTTTGTGTGCACAGGCTCCGTGAATCCATAATGTGAGCATATAATCTTCTAATACTTTTTTTCTAATTGTCCTTTTGCTAAAACTTTCTTTCTCTACTTTCTTTTTTCATCCCTTCCCTCCTCCTCCATCTGGTAGTATTAAAGTTGTGGGTTTTATGTTCAGGTCTTCAACCCAGGTGGGATTGACTCTGTGTGCAGTGCGGTGCCCAGTTGCATCTACGCAGCAAGAGGACACACTTCTAGAACCAGAAGGCGGGGAGGGCGCCGGTTGGGCAGTTGGGGGGGGCGGGGCTGCGCGGAGAGGGGCGCGAGGGTGGCGCGAGGTCCCGGACAGCCCCACCGCAAACGCGGGGCTGCTGGACAGAGCCCGGCCTCCTGTGCCTTTTGGGACAGGCCCAGCCGGTCCAGCACCTCAAGGCCCCAGACCCCCGCCAGGCTACAGGTCCCACCAAAACTCGGGGAAACCTAAGGCCATGGAGGCCAAGGCCCAGGGTCTGGCCCTGAGGACTTTTCCTGCCACGCTTGATCACAACGCTTATATACTGGGAAGGAGGGCAAGAGGCCTATCAGGACGTGGGTCCAGAGGACAGGAAGGAGGGGTGAGTTGTGGTCACCCATGGACTCATTGTCCTCCCATGGGAAGTCCACAGGGTGCCCTTCCAGGAGGAGAAATCAAAGCCACAGAGGCCACACAGCCTGGCTGCAGCCCCAGGCTGGACTCATTGCCTGCCCTGCTTCCCTGGGAAAGGCTCCCCAGGGGCCTCACCCCCAGGGGCCTCACCCCTAGTAGGCGAAAAAGCAGAGCCAGCCCTGGCTAGGGAAACTGTTTCCTCCCCTCTCATCACTGGCTGTGAGCAGACTCTTCTCTGTGCAGACAGAAGAGGAATTATCAAAATGAGCTACATACTCCAGATTTGAGTTAAGGATAATAAATTAACACAAAGAAATACGATTTTAGCAACAAATGTCTGCTTGGAGCCCGAGATGCATTAAAAAAAAAAAAAAAAGAAGAAGAAGAAGAGGGAAGAAAGGGGGAGAAAGGGAGGGATGGAGGGAAGGAAGGAAAGAAGCGACAGAGGGAGGGAGGGAGGGAAGGGAGGAAAAGCAGGAGAAAGGAAGGAAGGAGGAGGGTGTGAGGAAGGAAGGGAGGAAGGAAGAAAGGACTACTCAAGACCACAGAGGGAGTGATAGGAGTCTCCTTCTTTTGCCACCCTCCCATGGTCCCAAGCTTTCTCATCTCCCACCTCTTAAGACTATATCAGCTGCTTTGAGAGTTTTAGAATAAAGATCCTCAGGAATATCACTGCTCTCCCCCCTTAGGGTTTTCCCAGTGCTGGGTGAAACTAGGACTGAGAATCTTCCACAGGCTTCCCCCACCTGTGTATTGGGCAGTCAACACACTGAACTTTGGAGCCACTTAAAGGAAGCTGAGACTTCTGGACAATGACCCCCCACCCAAAGTTCTGCCCATCTGGGTCTAAGGATCAGTCAGACCATCGTGTACCCTCAGCAATGTTCATACTGAAGGACACTTAATGGCACTGTGGGTTTGCTCCCTCAGCGGGGGACAAGGAGCTACTGAAAGGACACCATTGAAACCTGCAGAAGCCACAGCCCAGGGTGCTGGGGGAATTTGGGAGGGAGAGATGAGGATGAGTTCAAAAGGCCGGTTGTGAAGGTGGCCAGGGGCCGGTGACCTGAAGGCACAAAGCTGACTTAAAGAGAAAAGCCTCACACCTGCCCCTCCTGGGCCCTTTGCTCCTTCAAAGGAGAAAGTCTTTTTCGCAGTTATGCAACTGGGCAGTAATAGTCCTTGAGTTATGACATGAACGAGCCTCCAAAACCTCTTGGGGAGAATGATGGTCAAGGAGGCTCTGACAACTCCACCCTGTCCTCCTCTCAGGTCAGAGGACCAGAGCTCCTCTGATGGTCTAGCTATTTGAAACAGGATTTCACTGGAAGGCAAACCTGTCACAGACTGGAAATACTCCTTGGGTTCATCTTCTTATAGCTGACTGTCTGGTGTTATTACACAACTTAGATACGGGACCAGGAGAGGAGTTTGGGGCTTGACCCCTGACATCTTAGCACCAGTTCCTGTTTCTTGAGGAGGGAAGAGGTGAAAGAAGACAGAGTTTACTCTGTTCTTTTTTCTGAGCCACAGGAAATCCTTACAAAGACCCTCTCAGGTAAAAAGACTGATGGGAAATGCCTTGGTTTACTATAACTTTGTCTTTGAGGCACTTGTTTATGTCATTTGTTTAAAATGCTTTCCTCTCAAGGAGGCATTATAATTCTTAGCTAGACTGTCCACAGAATGACTATGTGTTAACCACTAAGCTTGGTACTTAAGCAAGTGGTTACCCTTCAGAGAAGGCCCGAGGAGAGGTTGCTGCCATTGCTCCAGATGTATTTGAAATGCCTCCCTGGGGAAGGCCTTCAGAGCCGGCTCATGGGCACATGGGAATTCAGACTCATTTTGTTTGTTTGTTTGCTACCGTCTTTCATTTGGTGTCCAAAATGTTATTATCCAGTTTTTCACCAGATGTGGCTACAGACATCTCTCATATTTTGAAAGTAAATTTCATTCTCTAGTACTGAGACGCCACCAAGAGTGTATTCCAAAGTGTTTCCACCAAGCTGTAAAGACTTTCCAAAGAGGGCAGTCTTGCGCCATGTTGTGTAGCGACAGCAAGGTTGGCATAGAGTGTTCACCCAGATACTTACCACTGTGCTGCTTTCCATAATTCCTGAAATTCCAAGTCTGCCACCTGAAGAACTTCCTTTAGTGCTTACACTAAGTCTGGTGGTTATGAATTCTCTTTAGAGTTCCTTCAGCTGAGAATGTCATTATTTTCCTTTATTCCTGACGGATATTTTCCCTGGATATAGAATTCTGAGTTAAAGATTCTTTCCTTTCAGCACTGAAAAAATGTTGTTGCAGTCTTTTGACCTCCATGGTTTCGGATGAGAAATGTAGAGTAATTGAAAAATTTTTTTTCCCTTTGTGAAATGTGTTGTTTTCTCTCTAACTTCTTCCAAGGCATTTCATTGTCTTTGCTATTCTACAGTTGATTATGACTTATTTGGGCATAAAGTTCTTTGAATTTAACTTGTTGGCATGTCCTGAGCTTCTTAAATCTGTAAGTTTATGTCTTTCACCAAAATTGGGAACTGTTCAGCCCAGATTTTTTCAAATACTTAACACCTACACAGAATGCCATCTACATTCTGCTATTGAGCCATCAAGTGAATTTTTAATTTCTATTAGTGTATTCATACCTAAATTTTTCTCACATCAAAAATTGTCATTTGTAAATACCTTCTTTTTCTTTAGTGATAATATTTACATTGCCATTTGTTAAAAAAAAAAAAAAAAAAAAACTCTTCCTGTTACTTCTTAGAGCACGGTTACAATACCTTTTTACACTTTTTCTGTTATGCCAATGCTATGAGTCCTGCTTTAATCTTATGGAAATTGTCATTTTTTTGTTTGCTTGTTTTAGCAAGGAATAGACCCAGTTATGTTCAGGCTGCAAGTTCTGTCTCATCTCCTGTATGCTGTGGCTCAAATGTCTTTTGAATTTTCAAAGCTTAAGAGGACTAAAATATTTTGAGGACTTATCTATGTGAGTGCCACTCAGTCTGGGACCTAGATGGTGTTCAAACCCATAATACAGTGCTCAAAGGTTTGCAATGGTTCTTAGGATCAGATCTATGAATGGGCAACTTACCCATTGCCGTCGAGTCAACTTAGAGGTGACTTTATATGCGACTTTATGAAATCCCTGTCTTGAGCTGCTTCCTCTCTATCTCTCTGAGGCTCTCTGACTTCTGATGGGCTACCTTCCCGGTCCACTGGCAAGAATGTTGGGGCTTTAATCTCTTCATTCTGCCACGCGGTTAAGTGACTGGGTCTGTCTATGGGGCCAAATAATGGTATGATAGAGACAGAAAACGTAACAGACATTCCTCTACACTCTTTGGACTTAGAGTGTTAGGTGTTTGCCCCCCTGCCTGCCTGCCCATCTCTCTCCTTTACAGACCGTCTACCCCCCACATGATAGAAAGAAGGATTGTCTTGGACCTATTTCTATCCACAACCTGAGTGTAGTTATGAGATTTGGGCTCATTTAATTTCAGCCTCTGGAATATTCATACTTTATGTTCTGGTTTCTTCCCGCAGCCACCTTCAACCATTTCCTTTGCAGAGTCCTGAGATAGCATCCCATGCATTTGTCCAGATACTTAGTTGTCAGATGCCAGCATAGCCACCGGGGAAGTGTTAGTTGTGGTTAGGGGGAGGGACTGTACACTGAAGGAGCTGCAAGACCTGGCTGCCTTGTGTGAGCAGGACCGGGGGGTGCTGAGGGACGAGTGCTGAAGGTGCTGAGTCAAGGGGAGTTTAATGTAAAGTTGGGTCAAGGAGAGTTTGTTGATATGGGGGGAACTCTCTCCTAAAAAGGATTTATTGCCATTGTGGGGGTTCTGGAAATGGGTTTAATATGCTACAGGGATTGTGCTTGGAAGCTTGGAAAAGGCAATGGCCCACATTCTATGACATCAAAATGCCGTTACTGCTGTGTCAGATGTTGAAAAATGGGGGAAAGTCTCCAACACATGGACATCCAGAGTGAGTTCTCTTAAGACCATTTTTGAGAAGTCCTGAAGGACACTCCTCTCATCAGAACAATAAGGAATGCATGGTGCAGGGGAGTGGCAGCAAAGTGAAACTTAGAGATGTCTGTTCTCTGGAGGCTTAGGTTGTGGGTGGGAGACAGCTGCCTAGTAGCAATGGGAATAATGGGGTCCCAGAGCAGCAGAAGCCAGGTGGAAGCACTTAACTATCAGAAACAAGGTGTATGTCATTACTGTAATGGTCAGCAGGTCAATATATTATCTACTGGGGCATAAAAAATTATCATAAAACATAGTAGATATTAGATAAATGGAAAAATACTCCATTTATGCTAATAAAATTTGGAAGTAGACAAATATACTGTTATTACTTTTATGACCCAACATACTTTTCTAGGTGAATTAATAAGCTAGAAAAGTTAAGTAATGAATTAAATATTAAAACAGATTTTCTTCTTTTTATGATGAAAATATAATTGCATACCTAGAAAATGAGGATAAAAATTTTGGTAAACTGACAAGCCAATATACCAAAATCAATGACTTCTCTCCAGTCTAGACATAGTGCCCAAAATTGGAAGTATCAGGGTGGGAGGAATAAAGACAATTTTCTTTACTACATGATTGCATCAAATTGTGTCCAAAATCATAAACTACTTAGGAAAACATTGTTTTGACCGGAACAGAAAAGAATCTATTTGAAGAAAGTTCATGTAGAGGAAGAAATAAAATTAAACCTTAAGAATGCAAAAAATATGTTTTCTCAAATGGGAAGTCTTGTTTAATCAATGGCAGTCCCCCAAAATCAACATACAAATGTATTGCAATTCCCATTAGAATATTTACCTCGTTATTTGTTGAATTGTATACAGTAATCTTAAGATGCAAATAGTATAATAGATACCAAAGAACAGACAACAAAAACATGAAAAAGAAGGAGGCTGCTTCATCAACTAACGGAATATTACATAGCATAGGAACTGAAAGCTAGACCAAGGAAACAAAGTAGCAAATCCACAGAGATTATCATAATAACCGTTAATACAGAGGTGGTATTTCAACTCAGGAAAATTATGGTTTATCTTATAAATGCTGCTGACTCAACTGATCATTCTGGGTAAAAAAAAAAAAAAAAAAAAAACTTCTAAGAATGTGATACATCAGCGATGGATCTGGGAAATTATGGGAAATGTCGATGATAAGGATTAACAACTATTTCCGTTTTATACAAGGAAGACAAAAATTGAGGACTTGCAAAATGAGCAATGAATTCAAAAGACCATTCAGAGCAAATACGAGTGACCAATAAGCATAATCGAAGTTGTTCAAAAACACTGGTAGTGAAGAAATTATCAAAGTCCCAGTGAAACTGGCACAATTTAAAAATCTACACCACCTATGGCTGGGGCCCGGGGGTGCTGTGGGGAGAAGGGTGCCTCAGACATGGCTGGAAAGGTGCATGATGACAGCCTTTAGGGGAAAGACATGGACATGGCTCTGTAATTTTGAAACATTCTTTGACCTAGAAATCTCACCCTTTGGAATTTATCCCATGGAAGCAAATCCTCTAGTATACAAAGGATGGTTATTGTTAATAATGGCAAAAAATCGACTGCTCATGGATGATGGAAAGATAGATAATTTATGGTAGAGCTAAATCAATAAAATTTAGGAGTCATTAGAATGAAAAAGAACTAGAGTAGTTAAATAGTAGAAATCTCTGTGAAGTATTACTGAAGGAGAAAATCAAGGTGCAGAGAAGTCTGTATAAAATGAGCACATTTGGGTAAAGCAATAGCAATTGTTTGAATATGCTTGAATACCTGTTTGTGTTTATGTGAGTGTGTAAATGAGCAGACGAAGATACATTTGTGTCTGTGTGTGCTTGTATAAGCAAGGGTAAGAGAGACTACTTACCACATTGTTAACCTCAATTTCCTTGGATTCACTTCTGGAAAAGGACTGGGGGGGAGGAGAGCTAGAACATGCAGGAAGAGTGGACTTAGAAAGCACGGGTGATATGTGTTTCCACTTTAGTAGTGTTATATATGAGTCAGTCTAGATAGTGTACACAGTAATTGTTCTCATCTATTTAAATGCTTTATGTGTAAATATGAGTTCAATCTTAGAAGACCCAAAAAGGTAGTGTTAGTGTCATACCTAATGACCTTCAGGGAATCAGCAATTTACAGAGCACTGTGGGTAGAGTATGACACAATTTCCGTTAAAGCAAACGAACCAGGGGATCTACTTGTGAACCTGTGACTGTGTGTATGTGTCCCAGCTGAGAAATGTAGGGAAAGATACACATGTGTCTATTAACTTTGGACACCTTGGGGGTGCAGGACCAAATTACATATGAGGGTGGGACCATGATTGTAACTTTTTCATTATACAAATCTGTACCCTTAGAGGTGTTATACAAAAGACTTTTAGAGCTTTGAAAGTTGATAAACATCATCATAGATACATTATTTTAAAAACATTTTGTTGGATTTTTTTTGAACAGGGGGAAAATATCTTTAACAACAGACACAAAGATTTTAATCACTGGAAGAAGAGCACACCACAGACTGCTCAACAGTCAGATCCAGCAGATTTCACGCTTGTTCTTGGAGACAATGAGCTCTTCTGGTCTCTACACCTGGAAATGACCAGCGAGAATTTTGTAAGGGTCCATGAAGTTACTCCTCAAACGTTTCTTGCAGGTACATGTCTACAGATAAAGGAAGAAGGCTGGACACCACATGCAGTTCACTAGGTAACTCATAGACGACTAGAAGATTCTCTTTCCCTGATATGCCACTACCACTTCCTTCCACTTGTTGCTCTGCTGGAAAACGTACCCTTTGCATGCTATACCTTTTCCTGGACTGAACATAGAGGAAGTTAACTGGAAAGATGCAGCTTTTAAGGAAAATATTTTGACCAGTAGCTCCAGGGACAGTAGGACCCCCTCAGCCAGCCTATGGCCACTGTGGGAATGCCAGCCCCCTCACTCTCTTGTACCTCTGAGCATCCAGGGCTTTCTGTTTGATCATCAGGAGACTTCAGAATTCACCTCGCCTGAAAACCCTCGCTTCCTCCGCCTCTGACCATGTCCCTCGCAGGAGAGTCTGTCACTCTGAGAAGTATAAACAGGGCAGCCTGTGGTTGGAAATGCCTGTCCTGGAGGCTCTGCCCTCCCTTCCTTGCCCCTGAGGGCTTCCCTGTGCCACTTGGGGTCTCATCACCGAGGGAAGGACATACCCCTGGCACCTCCAGGGTTTCCCAGTTCCTAGTGCTTGCTGTTGTGGCTGAAACTTGGGCTCTTCTGCTCATTATCGAGTCTGGGCCTGAATCTGCCCCTTCTCACCCTTACCTCTGATCGTCTGTCTTCTTGCCCTCTCTTTTGCTATTTTCATCTCAGTCAGGCTTTTTCTTCTAGTCCTCTGATCTCAGGACAGGCCAGGTTATACCACAGAAAGAAGAAAAACCAAAAATGTCTTTGACATGTTCACAGTCAGAGGGTAAAACCTGTTTTAAAGAAAAGAAAGAGTTCCAAATTTTGCCCCTAACCTCCTGGGAGATGCTGTGCAGGAACTACCCAGTAATTACTGGATCTACAGTTTTCCAGAAAAGGAGACCACCCAGTGGAATTTTCCAAACCATCTTCCACTATACTTGCCCAAAGAGGCAACAACAACTTATCCTAATCACAAACCCAAACTCCCCTGTGAGGCCAGTAGTGGATGGGGTGAGCTCACTTTACCAGTCCTTCTCTCCTCCTGAAAGGCCCTCCTTCTCCTTTGCCTGGAGGCTGCTGGGAAGGGAAACTGCAGTCCTTGGTTGAGGGCTTTATGCCTAATGCTCGCATGCAGACAGGTTTCCCCACAGCCTGCCAGCTCTCTGGCTCCTCCTACTGCAGAGAACTCAGTGACACCCCCTCCACCATCACACCTCCCTTAGAGCTGTCTTTGCAGGGCCCCCTCTCAGCCTCCCAAGTCCCACTGAATCCCCATTTCTCTTTCCCTACTTACACTGTGCTCATCCTCAGGGTTTCAAGACCTCACCATCCAGATGAGGCCTGTCCTCTCCTCTCCTAGGCCAGGCGAACCTTTGAGTGGACCTGGTGTCTGCGGTCAACTTTCCTGGGACTTCTTCTATCTGGATCCCTCTAGGGCTGGAGATCTCCATGCACTTGGCATGGGACAGTGGGGACATAGGGACAGGAGGGAAAGTTCTTACAGGGGAGGTGAGTTAAAGGACTCTGAATGGAGGTCTTGATAGACCAAAAACCTGTTGCTATGGTGTTGATTGCAACTCGCGGAGACCTCACTTGTTTCAGAGTAGAACTGCACTCAGTAGGGTTTTCAATGACTGTGATAATAAGGAAGTAGATCACCAGGCCTTTCTTCCACAGTCCATTGTGTGAGTTGAAACCACAAACCTTTTGGGTAGTAGCTGATGAGAAGACCCACATTTCCAGCCCAAATGCCCTGTTCCTCCCAGTCCCAGGGGGCTGGAGAGAGAGTCTTCAGGCACTTCGGCCTCTGGCCTTGGTGCTAAACCAGTGCCCTCTGCAGCCAGGGCTCCTGCCTCTGCGTCCTCTCCAGCTGGTGCCTCAGCCTCTTCAGCTCCTCTCTCTGCTTCTTCAGCTGCTCCTCCAGGCACCTGCAGACCATTCTCTTCTCCCTCACCTCCCTCTTCTTGGTGGCCATCAGGCAATGCCTGGCGAGCTGGTGGCAGCGTTGGGGCCTGTGCTGGGGTGAGGGTGGCAGCCACCTCTCCAGCAGCTCTTCAAAGAAGACCCTGCAGCTGAAGTCCTGGCTCACGCCATGCTCCGTGTGGGCCACCAGGGCCTCCTGGGACTCGAACACGCAGCAATAGGCCACACAGTGGAAGCCATGCTCACCGGTCATCAGCCACTCCAGGGTGGCCACATGGGGCCTCTCCTTATGCTTCTCCCCTGGAAACTGAGCTCTGGGGTGTGGGCCTCCTCCTGCTAGGGCTTCAGAGCGCTAACCAGGGGCTCAGTGTTGGTCAGACTGGGAGTGGAGCCAATTGTGCTCTCCTCTGAGAGTTGGGTCTCAAAGACCTGTAGTATCTTGCCCATGGTGGCAAAGGAGGTTTTGGTCTGCCAGGCCACGGCCATGCCCTTGACTGCTCACCTGGGTGAAGTATGGGCTCCTGACCCATTACTTCTCTGGAGGAGCCCCATAGCTGGATGAGTGAGAGGTCTGCTCAGCAGAAGCTGAGGGAAAAGACCTCTCTGATGGTTGTGGAATCTTCATGGGCCTGGAGCGTGGGCTTTTTGCTGTGGATGTTGTTGGCTCCATGGCACTTTCCTCTTGGGTTGAGACCTCTGAGAACAGAGTTAATTTACCTGATCTCTGGGTCTTGGGAAGACTCACCTATGAGCCCAAGGATTTGGCCTTAGGGATACCTGGGGCCTGCCCATCACCACCATCCTCCACCTCTGGAAAACCCCATCAATTCTCCTTCCATCCTGGGATCTCTCACTCCTCTTGGGGGCGCTGCTGTGGGAGACAGAATCCCCTGGCCACAATGACACTAACGGTAGTAGTACCTTAGAACAAAGATGTACACTCTGAAAACACTATAATACATCTTGGGATTTTATATTTGTAAATAGAGGATCATCCAATGTGCTCCCTCCCCCCTTTATTTGCTGAATGCTCAGTGAATTTGCTCCTTTGGAACATGGGAATGACCTCATTTTCTTGAAATTTTATAATATTTTGTGACTTCTCCAAAAGGAATTTCCTACGAAAGTGATATTCTTAGTAAATTTAAACACGCAAATGGGAGAAATTTTCACCTCTTTTTAAGGGAAACCTTTCATAGAAGGAATTATACTTAAAAGTTAGAGAATAATTTGTATATTTAGTTAAGACCCTGACAGGTATACCTCTTCCTTGTACCTTCTTAACGAAGCCACAGTAACAGGTTAAAATTGTTTCCTCTTGAAAGCAATTGAAGAGAAGCCCCTTACCACGTCCTTATTAGATGAGTGACTTCAGAGTGCTGCAGAAGACATATGTTCGGCCGAAAGCCTTGATGCCACAAACCTGAGAGGCTAAGACACAACCACCTCACCTGTGTGTGTCTAGGAGGGTTGTATGTGTCAACATAAGGTCTATCTATGCACATTTCTGAACATGAGGGAAGGATTCGAGACCTCAGGATGAACAAAGAAAACAGACGGAGCCAGGTTGGGTGAGCGAGTGTGGCATGAGGTGAAAAGTAGCAAAATCTGTCAGAAGCAAGTTAGAGGCCAGGCAGAGGACCAAGGAGGAAACAGGAAACAGGGCTGGGGCAGACACTGCCTGAGGAAAGGGTGCACAATTAGGAATCACAGAAGCTCAGGTTCAGTTTGTTGTCATTTGCCATGAAGTCTATTCTGACTTGTGGCGACCCCATGTGTTACAGAGTAGAACTGCTCCATTGGGTTTTCTGGATTGTAATCTTAATAGAAGCAGATCTCCAGATCTTTTCTTCCCAGTACTCCTGGGTGAGTTCAGACCGCCCACTTGTAGGTTAGCTGTAGAGCACAAACTGCATCACTTAGGCACCTTCACCTCCTTAACCTATACTTCAAGCTAAGTAGCGTAGGGATTTAAAATACTATCCTGAAGTGAGGCTTTGCTGTGACTGGGTGTTAAGCCTTGGAAGAGGAGAAGGGAATTCCCTGGATCTAGGGGGATGGGGTCTGTCCTAATCTTCTTCTGCCCAAGCCCAGGCTGGGACAGCATAGTTCACAGTGGTACAGATACAGTGCTTCCTCACACCACCCACTTTCATAAGCTCCTGAGAAATTTTACTTCTTTCGTTATTCCTGACATGACATATTAATTCAATCTTATTTGAAAATATGATAAAAATGAATAACTGATCTCCCTAAACACTCTTTGCCCCCCTCCCAGTTGCCCAGTGGCTTCCTCAACATAAAGTAGGAGGTTCCCAAGCCCGAACAATTGAGTAGCTTGTCTGTGCCTATTCAGAAAGGGCCTTAGAGTTACAGTCGTGTTCTTTGGTTCACTCGCTCATTCCTTTATTCATATCACAGTTTTGTTGTCTACTAAATGACAGCAAGTACTTTCTCTGGGATAGCCACTTCATCTCCTCATTCAAAATCTGTATCTTGTCTCCAAATCTTGTCTGGTGAAATCAGACTCTTTGCCACGCACGTCCGGTCAATCAGGAAGAATTTTTCTCCCACCCCTGCCTCGAGTCTTAGAGGTTTCTCCTTTCCATATTGCCATTTCATCCTGACTGGGTGAAGGTAAACAAACAAACAAAAAAAGGTCCCCCAAAGGATGTTCACCCCTCTGTTCCAAGCTCTCACGAGTTGGGAACTCCGACTGAGGAATCACTCTCTGTGAACTGGTAGCTTAAATTGCTCTCCCACAGGAGACCTCAGATCGACAAACTCTCCAAAGAGCAGTTGGATCTGAGCAAGCACCAAGGCCCCCCAACACTTGTGTGACATCATTGCTGACATTGTTCAGTTTCGAGGGCCCAGTTTGAACCTAAACAAGAAAAACATGGCAGCTTTTGGAGGTGTTGGGAGGATTGGGGGAAACTTAATAGTAAGTATGTAATAAAAATGAATTGAAAGTTTTCCCTGCCTTCAAATAGGTTACCATTCTATTGGAAAGAGAAATGTGAGTTCAGGGAATGATAACAGAGTGTCATGGGCTGTGGTTTCTCCCAAACCTCTTATCTCTGAATCTTAGATGGCTGCTTAGTAACTTTGAAGACCCCAGATGCCATTCACCGACACTGGATGCAAAACATTTTCTTAATAAACTTCCTTATGCCAATTGCCTACATGTCCCCCGAATCCATGGTCCCCGGACCACCGAACCTGCTATCCTGTCCCTCAAAGTATTTGGTTGTGATCAGGAAAATTCTTAGCTTTTAGTTTAGTCCAGTTGTGCTGACTTCCCCTGTATTGTGTGTTGTCCTTCCCTTCACCTAAGATTTGTCTACAAAACCCAGTACAGTTACTGTTAAAAAACTGTTTTTGGAATTGGGATTGCATTGTATCTGTAGATGGTTTTGGGTAGAACTGACATTTTCACAATGTTAGTGAATCCCCCTCTCCCTCACTCTCCACCCTCTTAACCATCAAAGAATGTTTTCTTCTGTGTTTAAACCTTTTCATGAGTTCTTATAATAGTGGTCTCATAGAGTATTTGTCCTTTTGCCACAGATTAATTTCACTCAGCATAATGCCTTCCAGATTCCTGTAGGCCCGAATGCTGCCACCAGGTGGCCAGATGCTGCCTGATGGCCGCCAAGAAGAGGGAGGTAAGGGAGAAGAGAGTGGTCTGCAGGCGCCTGGAGTAGCAGCTATAGAAGCAGAGAGGAGCTGAAGAGGCTGAGGGACCAGCTGGTGAGGCTGCATAGGCAGGAGGCCAGGCTGCAGAGGGCGCAGGTGCAGCACCAAGGCCAGAGTGGGAAGTGCCGGAAGACCCTCTAGCACCCCCGAACTAGGAGGAGCAGGGCCTTTGGGCTGGAAATGTGGGCCCTTCAGGAGAGACCTCCATTCAGTTTCGTTTAACCCAGCTCCCCTGGAAGATACCCACCCTCCCACCCCGAGTGCACAGAGACCTCCAGCCCTAGGAGGATCTGGATGGAGGAAACCCCAGATAGCTGACCGCAGGCACCAGGTCCCCTCAGAGGCTCCCCTGGCCCAGAAGAGGAGAGGACAGCCTCACCTGGATGGTGAGGTCTCAGAACTCTGAGGATGAGCATAGCATAAGTAGGGAAAGGGAAATGGGATTTCAGTGGGACTTGGGAGGCTAAGGGGTCCCTGCAAGGAGAGCTCTAAGAGAGGTGTGACGGTCATGGGGTGTCACTGAGTTCTTTGCAGGAGAACGAATCAGAGAGACCACAGGTTGTGCGGAACCTGCCTGCAGGTGAGCAGTGAACATAAAGCCCTAAACCAAGGACTCTGAGTCCCTTCCCAGCAGCCTGCAGGCAGAGGAAGAAGCAGGGCTTGGAAGGAGGACAGGAGGGCGGGGTGGAGGAAAAGGAGCTCACCCCGGTCATGTCTTCTGTCTTCCCAGGGTGAATTTGGGTTTATGATTAGGATTACGGGAGTGGAAAGGGGAGTTGGTGTAGAAAAATCCTCCTGGGTGTTTTCCATTTCTGGATAAGAGTTGATCCAGTGATTGCAGGATATTTTCTGTATAGCATGTCCTAAGGTAAGGAGTAGAGCTTTGGAACTTTTTCCTCTCCTCTAAATCAAGCTATTCTTTCAGGTTTTTGACATGTTAATGAAGCTTGCTAATATTTTTTTCTTCTTTCTGTGGTCTAACCTGACCTGTCCTGAAGTCAAAGAATTGAAGAAAAAGGTCGACTCAGAGGAAAGAAGCAAACAGAGGGCAGGCTTCTAAACCCAGAGAGAACAGCAAGAACACAGGTGATCAGAGGTGAGGGTGGGAAGGGGCAGATTCAGGCCCAGACTAAGTAGTGGACAGAAAAGCCCAAATCTCAGCCATAGCATCAGGTCCCAGGTCTGGACATGACAGGGACGTAGCCATCTCCCTGGAAGATGAGACCTCTACTGTCACAGGGAAGCCTTCGGGGGCACAGGAAGGGAGGGCAGGACCTCCAGAATGAGCACCTCCAACCACAGGCTGTCCTGTGTGGATTTCTCAGAGTGACAGAGACAGCTCCTGAATAGAACAGCGTCAGAGATAGAGGGCAGTGAAGGCTTTTGGGACAGGTGAATTTGGCAGTCTCCTAAGGATCCAAAAGGAAAATCAGAGATTCTCAAAGGTATCAGAGTGGGAGAGGTTGGCATTCCCAGGTTGGGGAGAAGCTGGTTGGGGAGGTACTGCTTTCTGAAATCTTTTCATCAAACTCTCTTCTCTTCTTCAACTATCTTCTCAGTTGACGTCATCTATGCTCAGTCCTGAAAAGGGTCTAGAATGCACAAGGGTGGGTTATTCGGTGTGGCAAGGTGGGGAGGAGGTAGTGGCAGCATATCCGGGAAAGAGAATCTTCTAGAGGCACATGAGCTACCTAGTGAACTGCACATGGTGTCCATTCTCCTTCATTTAGCTGTAGATGTGTGTTTGTAAGAGGTGATTGACTTCCCCAAATTATTTTTGCTCATTTCTAGTTACAGATACCAGAAGAGCACATTGGCTCCAGGAACATGCAAGAAATCCACTGATTGTGATTATTACTGTCTGTGGTATGCTCTCTTTTCAGTGATTAAAATCTTTGTCTGTCACAGAGAATTTTCACCTATTTAAAAATATATGTCTATGTCACTTACTGATTTCCAAAGCTATGAAATTCTTTTTCATTACATGTTTAAGAATACAAATTTGTATAATGAAAAATTACATGCAGAGTCCCACCCTCATGTATATATTGCTCCTGCTCCCCCGAGGTATCCAACGTTAATAGACACATGTGTACCCTTCCCTAGGTTTCTCTGCTGGGACATGTATACACAGTCACAGGTACACAAGTAGATCTGCTGGGGTGTTTGCTTTTATGGAAACTTGGTCACACTCTACCCACATTGCTCTTGCCCCTTCTTTCACTTGACATTCTATCTTGATTCTCTGTAAGTCATTAGATATGGCACTAACTCTACATTTTTATGTCTTCTAAGTTACACACATAAATTAAATAGATAATAACAATTATAGTACACTTTATCTAGACTTAGACATGTTGTTAGGTGCTATCGAGTTGGCTCTGACTCACAGCGACCCTATGCACAACACAACAAAACACTGCCTGGTCCTGGTTGCTATATTTGAGCCCACTCTTGTAGCTACTGTCAGTCAATCTCATTGAGGGTCTTCCTCTTATTCGCTGGACCTCTGCTTTACCAAGCATGGTGTCCTTCTCCAGGGACTGGTCCCTTCTGATAACATGTCTAAAGCCATCCTTGCTTCTAAGGAACATTCCAGCTTCTTTCAAGACAGATTTGTTCGTCTCATACGTAACACTACTAAAATGGAAACATTTTATCACCTAAGCTTTTTAAGTCCACTCTTCCTGCATTTTCCAGCTCTCCTCCCCCATTCTTTCCCACGAGTGAAGCCAAGGTAATTCATTTCGACCATGTGGTAAGTAGTCTGTCTTATCCTTACTTAAATAAGCACACACAGACATACATGCACCCTCGTCTGTTCATTTATACACACACATATATGTGAACAGGTATTCAAGCGTATTCAAACAATTGCTATTGTTTTACACAAATGTGCTCGTTTTTTATATACTTCTCTGCACCTTAATTTTTTCAGTAAACTTTAATAACACTTCACAGAGATTTCTCCTACTTAACTACGACAGCTCTTTTTCATTCTAATGACTCCCTATGTTATTGATGATGTAGTTTTACCATACATTCTCTATCATTCCACCACCAACGGACAGTCAATGTTTTGTCATTGTTAATAATAAACAGCCTTTGTATAGTATAGGATTCGATTCTGTGGAGTAGACTCCACGGAGTGAGATTTCCAGTTCAAAGAATGTTAAAAGTACAGGGCCATGGCCATGTCTTTCCCCTAGAGGCTGTCATAAAGCACCCTTCCAGCCATGTCTCAGGGTTTCATTCTCCCCACAGCCCAGCCAGCTATAGGTGGTGTTGCTTTTTAAATTGGGCCAGTTTCACTGACACCTTAATATTTTTTTAACTACCTGTGTTTTTGAGCAACTTGGATTATGTATATTGGGCATGTGGATTTGCTCTGAATGATCTGTTTGAATTCACTGCTCATTTTTCAAGTACTTAACCTTTATCCTTCTGTGTAAAATGTAAATTTTTATTAATCCTTATCTACTTTCACATAATTTTCCAAACCTATGATTTGTGTATCATATTTTTGCAAGTTTTGTCCCCCAGATCAGTTGAGTCAGCACCATTTATTAAATAAATACAATTTTCACACCACCTTTGTATGAATGGTTATTGTGATTTCTTAGTAGATTTTCTATTGCAATTGTCTACTTGTCAGTTTCTATGCTATGTAATATTGATTTGTTCTGCTACTTGATTGGGTAGACATCTGTTACTATTCTGCTATTTCATGTTTTTCTTGTCTATTCTTTGGTAGTGCAGCCCTGCTGTTGCAATGGCTAAGTGCTTGACTGCTAAATGAAAGAAAGTTTGGCAGGTCGAACCCATCCACTGGCTCTGAGGGAGAAAGACCTGGCGGTCTGCTCCCGTAAAGATTACAGCCTATAAAAGCCTATTGGGCAGTCAAATGGGAGGGCTATGAGTCAAAAATCTTGTCCAAGGCTCCAAACGACAACATTCTTTGTTATCTATTGTACTATTTGTAGCTTACGATTAGTGTATACAATTAAAAAACAACTACCTGAATATTCTAACTGGAAATGCATTCCATTTATGTATTAGTTTTGGGACCTCCATTTAATTAACAAGACTTCCCATTTGGAAATATGGCATATTTTATGCACATATTCAGGTTCCATTTTATTTACCTTAATACATTAGTTTTCTTTGTATAGGTCCTTTGCTGCTCCAGTCAAAACAATGTTTTCCTAAATATTTTATAGTTTTGGACACAGTTTGCCACAGTCAAGTACTAGGGGAAAGAGAACGATCAGCCCTTCCCACCCTTGCCAATTTCAGTCCCTTATGTCCACATGGGAGAGAAACCATTGATTTTGAAGTACTTGTCTTTTATTCGGGTATGCAATTATATCATCATTATTTTGAAAATCTGTTTTTGTACTTATACCAGTTATTTAAATTTCTAGTTTAACCCTTCACCTTAAAAGTATGTTGAGTCTTACCAAAATCTTTGTCTAGTTCCAAATTTATCAGCATGAATTGAATATTTTTCCATTTATCTCACATCTGCTAAGTTTGGGGATAATCTATTATGCCCCAATAGGTAACTAATACTCTGACCTGCTGGCCATTGTTGTAATCACAAAAAACTTGTTTCTGACAGGTAAGTACTTCTACCTGGCCTCTGTTGGGCTGGGATCCCATTACTTATATTGGTATGAGGTAGCCCAGCTCCCACTAACAATCTCAGCCAATAGAGAATTGTTGTTGTTTGTTGCTGTCAAGTCATTTCCAACTCACGACAACCCCATGTGTGCAGCGTAGAACTGCTCAATAGGGTTTCCAAGGCTGTGACCCTTTAGAAGGAGATTACCAGGCCTGTCTTCTGAGGTATCCCTGGGTGGGTTCAAACTGCCAAACTTTAAGCTAGTGGATGAGCTCTGAACTGTTTGTGGCACCCAGGGACCCCCTAGAGAAGACAGATATCAGTGAGCTCAGTGTTGTTGCTGCTCCCCTCATCTCTGCATTCCTTACTATTTTGATGAAATAGGTGTCCTTCAGGACCTCTGAGAAATGGTCTTATAGAAACTAACTCTGGCACGGACACATATTGGAGACTTTTACCCCATCTTCCCACATCTGACACAGCAGGACTGGCATTTCTATTTCATAGATAGTGGGCCATTGCCTTTTCCAAGCATCCAAGAGCAAACCCACAGCTTATGAAGCCCATTTCCAGAGCCCTCGCTATGGCAAAAAATCCTTCTTAGGAGAGAGTTCCCCATATCAACAAACTCTCCTTGACCCAACTTTATATTAAACTCCCCTTGATTCAGCACCTTCAGCACTCGTCCCTCAGCACACCCCCGTCCTGCTCACACAAGGCAGCCAGGTCTTGCAGCTCCTTCAGTGTACAGTCCCTCCCCCGCAACCACAACAGCACTGCCCCCAGTGGCTATGCTGGTATCTGACAGCTAAGTATCTGGACAAATGCATGGGACACTATCTTAGGACTCTGCAAAGGAAATTGTTGAAGGTGGATGGGGTTGAGGGGAACCAGAATATAAAGTATGAACATTCCAGAGGTTGAAATTAAATGAGCCTAAATCTCAGAGCTGCACACCCATTGTGGACAGAAGCAGCTCGAGAGAAGCCCTCTCTCATGTAAATGGGACAGACGGTTCGTAAAGGAGAGAGACGGGCAGGTGGGCAGATGGGCAGACACCTGAAACTCTGGTAGAGGAGAATCCTTTTCTCTGACCAGAGTACAGAAGAGCGAAATATTGTAGAGGATGCTCCATTATATTTTCTCTCTCTCTGCTGTTAATTGGCACCTAGTCAATTCTACCTCAAAGGCTGAGACTTTTCAAAAGCAGATCGCCAGGCTTGTCTTCTGAGGCACTTCTTGACAGGTTCAAACTGCTGGTTGTCCAGTGCTTTGGCCCCATAGGTAGAACCAGTCACTTATGTGCACAGCAGAATGAGGAGATTAAAACCCCAGCATTCCTGCCAGTGGGCCAGGAAAGCACTCCTTCAGAACTCAGAGAGCAGCAGAGAAATAAAGACTGGGGGCTGTGCAAGAAAGAGATTCTATGAACTTGTTATGAACTCCTGGTTCACCCCCCAGATGCATATGCATTGCCCTAACCCTAAGAAGGGTTATCAAATCCTTTAAGAGCCGCAGTATGGGTTAGAAGACCATCAAGATTCCAGACGAGTGGAACTCACATAGACTAGACTGGAATATAGCTGCAAATGGTTCAAAAAATGAAATAACATTTGAGCCATAGAATACAGAAGACAAGACAGAACTTGCAGCTGGAATATAACTGGGTCAACTGACTGTTAAAAAAAAAAAATCTCCATAAAATTTAAGCAAGTCTTATAGTCTCGAAATTATAAGACACAGATTTTAAAATGCTATTATAATCATTCTCCAAGAAATAACAGGGGTAATATTCAAATAAATGGAAAGATAAATAGATGCTATTTGCAAATAAAAATTTAATATGTTAAAAATACAATGGTGGAAATAAAAAAATTCATTTGATAGTTTCAACAGCAGAATGGTGATGACGGAGAAAAAAAGCTTAATATTGAAAAGGAAATGTTTATTCTGAAAAGAGAGAAAAAATATGGAAAAAATGAACAGAGCCTCAAGAATTAGAGAAAAAGCCTATTTATTTATTGGAACTCCAGGAGAAGTTGAGAAAATGTGTTCTGTAGAAAAACGGATTTGTTGAAATACTAGGTGAGCACTTCCCAAACTGGGTAAAGAATAAAATTACAGATTGAGAAGCTCAGCAAACCCCAACAGGTTAAACCTAAAGAATTCTATGCAAAAGTATTATATTTTTATGCAAATATTGTTACGTGTTTTTTGCAAACTACACGCTTCCCCCAAAAATGGCATATTTGCAAGCATGCTATGCTAATTTTTTACACCAACATGTAAAAAATAAATAAAATCAGGTACTGTTCTTATAAGAGCACCTGGGAAGGGGAGGGCTCAGTTCTCAAAAAATATCTATACTGTGTGCATTATTTGCATAAAAATACAGTACATCATAATCAACTGCAGAATAACAAAGACCAAGAAAATACCCAGGAAAAAGCTAGAGAGAAAACAATAGATTTCACATGGGAAAAATAATTTGAATGATTCTTTCTTCATTATCAGAAACCACAGAGGCTGAAAGGTTGTGAAACAACATTTTTTCAACACTGAAAGATCAGAAACATTACCCCAGATTTCTATATCCGATCATTACCTTCAGGACTAAAGAAAAAATAGTGCCATTCTTAGGGAAGGAAAGCTGAGAGAATTCATCGCCACCAGACTTCTCCTAAAAGAGACGCTAAAGGAAGTGGTTCAGGTGGTAGACTTGGAATTTCAGCCGTATTTCAGGAAAGGAGAAAACGTGGGCACTATGTGGGTAAATATACTGTGTTAATACTGTAGTCACTGCACAACATGGCTCTGGACATGACTCTTTGGAAAGTTTTTCCAGTCTCTTGGAAACGCTTGGGAATATACTCTTGTATAAGAGAACGGAATTAATTTTGACAATATCTGACAGGTGTCTGTAGTCAAGTCTGGTGAAGCAACTGGAAACTATATTTTGGGACCCAAAATAAGGTGTGGTAACAAAAAAATGAGTCTCAATTATGATGTGGCCATGAGCTGGCTCTGAATGCCGGCCTTCCCCAGAGAGGCGTTTCAGGCATATTGGTAGCAATGACTTGTTCTTGTTGCTAGGTGTCATCGAGTGGATTTCTGCGTCATTGCAGCCCAGTGTGAAGGCAGTACTGTCCCCACAGGGTTTCCCGAGTTGCAATATTAATGGGAGAAGATTGCCAGATCTTTACTCCTTTGAGCATTTGGGTGGGTTCAAACCACTGACCTCTCGGTTAGCAGCCAAGCACTTAACCTTGGCACCACCAGGGCTCCTTGGAATAATGGCAGCACCACAGAAGTTGGTATAAATCTCCCCATGGGCCTTCTCTGAGAAGTAAGCTCTTTGCTGAAGTACCAAGTTTACTTTTCATACATAGTCATTCTGTACAAAGTCTAGATAAGAATTAGAGTGCTTCCTCGAGTGGGCAATATTTTACATGCCCTCCATAAAGAAAATGCTTCAACGGCAAAGTTTAAAAATAAACCAAGGCAGTTCCCATCACCTCTTGCCTGAAAGGGTCTTCCTGAGGATTTCCTGACATACATGGAAAAGGATGTACTAGGCACTGCCTTCTTTTTACCTCTTCCCTCCTAAACAAACAGAAACCTTTGCTAAGATGTCAGGTGTCCAGCCCCAAACTCCTCTTCTTATCCTGTATGTAAGTTCTGTAATGAGACCAGGACCCAGGCAGTATTTCCCATCTTTCAAAGTTTCGAGGTCCAGTGAAATCCTGTTACAAGTCACTAGATCAGCCCAGGAGCTGGAAGACTGAAATTCCTGGTCCTCTGACCAAGTGGGAAGGGCAGGGTGGGATTGGGCAGAGCCTCCTTGACCATCACTTGCCCCAAGAGGCTCTGGAGGCTGCTTTATGTTATAAATCAAAGGCCCTTCCAGCCCAGTTGCATAAGAGCAGGAAAAGGCTTTTTCCACTGAAAGAAGAAATGGGCTCAGGAGCAGCAGGTTTGAGGCCATTTAGCTTTGGTCAGCTTTGCGGCTTCGGATGTCATGGTCACTGGTCACCTTCACAACTGGGTCTTTATACCTCTCCACCTCTCTCTCCCTCCCAGTTTTGTCCCAGCACCATGGGCTGTGGCTTCTGCTAGTTTTAATGATTTCAATGTTTCAGTAGCTCCTCACCCCACTCAGACGAGGCAGGTTTGCAGGGTGTGAGGGACAAACCCATAGTGCTGCTTAGGTGTCCTTCAACAGAAACACTCCTGAGGTGACAAGATGTCCTGACTGATCCTGAGACCAAGACAGAGAGAAACTCAGTGAGAGGGTCATTGGCTTCTGGAAGTGTCAGCTCTCTCAGGGTCATGTCCTGGGGTCATGCCCAATTGCAGGAAAAATGAAGTGGCTCTGAACCTCGGTGTGTTGACCCTCTAGTACACAGGACCCGGAAGCCTCAGGAGGATTCTGTCTTAGTCTAACCCAGCACTGGGGAAATCCTCACAGGGTGGGAGCAGTGATATTCCTGGGAATCTTCATTCTAAAAATATCAGAGCAGTTGATACAGTCTTGGGAGGTGGGAGATGAGAAAGCTTGGGAGCATAGGAGAGTGACATAAGAGGGAGGGTCCTACCACTCTCTACCTCTGGGATCTTGTATAGGTTTGTTTGTTTGTTTGTTTGTTTGTTTAATGCAACTTGGGCTCCAGGCAGGCACTTATTGCTAAAGTTGTATTTCTCTGTTTTAATTTATGATATCTAAGTCAAATTTGGAGTCTTGAGCTCATTTTGATAATGTCTTTTGTCTGTGCAGACCAGAGTCCGCTCACAGCCAATGATGAGACCAGAGGAAACAAATTTCCTAGCCTAGACCAGGGCAGGCTCTCTGGCTCCTCAAACCAGGAGTACCGCCCCTGGGAAGCCCTCCCAGGGCAGCGCAGGCGGTGAGTCCAGTCTGGCGCCGTAGGAGGGGGGACAGGGGCGGGGGCCAGGCAGTCTGGCCTCTGTGGCTTTGCCTTTTCCTCCCGGAAGTGCATCTCGAAGGCCTCCACGTTCGGGTCCTGACGCTAACCACAAGTTCCCACCCTTCTGTGTCCACTGCGTGGACCCAAGTCCCCATATGCCTCCTCTGGCCTCCTATCCCACCATAAGCGCTGTGATCAGGCTCAGGTATGTACCCTGGGTCTCACCCTCTATGGCCTTAGGCTTCCCCTAGTTCTGGTGAGGCCTGCCAGCCTGGTGGGTCTGAAGTCCTTTGGGGCTGGGTGGGCTGGGACTGTCACAAAAGGCTCCTGAAACCAGCCCTTTCCTGCTCCTGGTGAGCTTGGGGTGGGGCAGCCTGGGAGCTCGTGCTTCCCCCGGGTGCCCCTCTCTGAACATCCCTGCCGCCCCCTCTCCCACAAACGCCCAACTGCCGCCTCCCTGCCTCCTAGTTCTAGAGGCGCCTTCTCTTGATGCAGAGATGCAACTGGTTATCTCACCGCACTGCACCCAGAGTCAGTCTCAGCTGGATTAAAGACCTGAACCTGAAATGCACAGCTTTAAAACCGCTGAAACACAGAACTCGTTGTCTACTGCATTCCAACTCATAGTGACCCTAAAGACAGAGTACAACTGCCCTGTAGGGTTTCCAAGGAGCACCTGGTGGATTCGAACTGCTGACCTTTTAGTTAGCAGCTGTAGCTCCTAACCACTACTCCACCAGGTTTCCTAAAACTGCTAGATAGGTGGGAAATGAAAAAAAAAAGTAAATGAAAAAAAATTAAGAAAAAGAACAATTACAGAAGATGTAAAAGAAAAAAATTAACCAAAAACCACTACAAAAAAAAAATCACATAATGTGAGAGTGTAACCTCACATTATGGACTCAAGGTGGCTGGGGTGTATCTTTCTTTGCAAATAAGTTTTAGATAAGGGAATTGGTACCAGGAGTAGATACACACCTTACTTTGTGAAAATGGAAAATCTGGGATTGATGAATTGGCCTGGATGAGGCAGAAAATGGTGATAACCACATAATATTTAAAGATGAAATCCTAACAGCCTAAAACATGCAGTGAAAATTTTTCTAATTAGCACCAGAAGGGGCCTTTAATCACTACACAAAATGGGTCAGTAGTTCAAGATCTCCCTACAAAGATGGAATCAACTCGATGGCCAACTGCTTCTGGGTCTGGTAGAAGACTTTCAGGCAGGTTCCAGCAAACATGCAAAAAACAGATCATTTCAATCTTGTACACAGCCAATAAAGAAGAGAAAACTATGAGATGCTCCCCAACTTGTTCCCTAAGGCTACTTTAATATTGATACCAAATTAGAAAAGGAAGGTATAAGAAGAGTTACAGGACAAGCACACTAAGCAACTGAGATGCAAAAACCTACATAAAGTGCTGGCAAAGAAATCTGGCAAAGTATAAAGCAAGTAATATGCAAGCATCAAGGGGGGTTATTTTCAGCATACAAGCTTGAGTGAACATTAAAGATTTAATAATTTAATTCACCACATGTGTAGGTTAAGGAAGAAAAGACATAGGCTCACCTCAAGAGACGGTGAAAAAGCAGTGATAAAATCCAATCACACTGAGATATAAGAACTCTGAGCTAAGATGGAACAGAAAAGGAGTTCCCGAATGTGGAAAACTACAACTCGAATGATAGTTCCTGGTGAAATGTGGGATTTTCTCTTTAAAATTAGTTAGCAATAAAATAAGGATGCTTTCTCTCATTATTTCTATTAAATATTTAACACTGGAGGTCCAAGCTAGTACAAAAACAAAAAGGAAGAAAACATATAACTCTTATTATTCATAGATTATAGGAATGTCTGCAGAGAAAAATTTAAAAACCATAGAAAATATTAGAATTAATACTAGTTAATTATAAATATAAAGTAAAAAATAAAGTGAATTTCTATGCAGCAGCATCAAGCCGACTCTGTCATAGCTCTTAGTGAAAGCAGAGGACACTGATAGGGAAACAGCAGGATTCAGGTGGACTAGACCAAGGAGGGAAGAGCACTATTTTACACTGGGCTGGATTTATAAGAAAAAAATAACACAGTTGGGTGGCTTTAAGGAATAGAAATTTATTTTCTCACAATTCAGGAGGCTACCTGCCTGAATTCAGGGCATGGCTCATGTCTACTTCAGCTTCTGAATTCAGGGCATGGCTCATGTCTACTTCAGCTTCTAGCAGCTTCCAGCCACCCTTTGTGTTCCTGGTCTTGTAGATGCATCTGCTCCATTGTCTGTCTTCCTCTCCCACTGAGTGCGTCTGTCTATTCTGCTCTTTTTATAACTCAGAAGGGACTAGGTTTAGGACCCACTCTACACTGGTATGGTCTCATCAATATAATTTTAAAAATCCCCTATATCCAAATCTGGTCACTTTTACAGGTACCCAAAAATATGCAGGTACAGCAGTTAGGATTTCAGCATACCTTTTGGGGTTATACAATTCAGTCCATAATAGCACCCTCACCAGATATTCTGGACTGAGAATACTAGCATGAGCAGCTGAGAGTGGTTCTCGTTTTTTTCTGCATTAGTTGGCTGTAACTTGTCTCAATAGTCACTCATATGAACTTTGGAGCAACTTATTATGAAGACCCTGGCCAACCTTTCATAACCATGTCCATTGTGTGGGAAAACACACAGACTCCCATCACTCAAGCCTTGAGAAATTCATTGATAAGGGTGGAATGGGGTTGGGACCAAGAATTGTTTCATGGCCTTGATAACATGGCATAGGTGTTAGATATCCACATGGAGATGTTAAGTAACAATACTAACAGCTAACACTTACTGAATACATGCACTGGTGCCAGGACTCTAGTAAGGGCTTCTCCTTTCCTAAGATATTTGTTCTGCATGATAACCCTATGAGGAACGTACCATTATAATGCAAATTTTATACATGGAGAGGCCCAAACAGAGATTTAAGCTGACATTTGAGTATGAGTCTGGACCCAGGAGGAGCTGCAATGGCTGGAGGTGTAAATCTAACGTCCTCAGCTACAGACCGATGGCTGTGGACTCATTGAGGCATCCCAGAGAGAGGGCGTCAATAGAGAGAGAGAGGACTAAGCACCGAGTCTGAGGGCACCCTGACATCTAGAAGCTAGCCACATGAACCACAACCTACAAATCTCTCTGAAGGCCAGTGTGGTTCCTGGAAGGTGGTCTGTCCTTTCTCTAGGCCGAATTTCCCCACTGCTCCTCACCCCCACACTGGCTTGTCCCCTTCTTGATGGCAGGGACAGTGTGTAACTTTCACCACTGCCCAAGATCCCAAGGTTACAATAACACTGGTACGGATATCAGAATGATGGAGTCAGGAAGCATGGTGGTCACATGCAACCAGTTGGAAAGAGAAAACAGCAAATAAAGAAGGGGAGAAGACCATGAGTCAGAGGAGTGGGAGAAATGAATATTTCCTGAGTGCCAAGTAAGGCTGGGCATCTGCTAGTGGCATGTAGTTCCTCATTTAAACTTCAGAGGGACACAATGGGTGGAATAGACATTGCTATCCACTTTCATCATGCAAACGTTTTATTACCTTTGATTTTAACAGTAACTTCTTATAAAAAAATTTTTTTTTCTTATAAAAACAATTGGGAAAATAGAGAAGAGTATAATAATACATCTCATCAATTGAGTACTATCATTTTGCTTCAGCAGCTACACATTTTTGTTATTGCTATAAATATAACACACAACCTTTGCCAAGTGAACAAGTTGTACAGGTGTACACACTATCAACAGAAATTAACCAGCTGTGCAACCCTACCCTTAATCAGTGTGATTTTTCCATCACTGTAACCCGAAACTCAGTTTCCGTATGCAATAACATCGCTTTATTCCCTTCCTCCTGCCCCTGAGAACCCCTATAAACTTTCATCTCTATACATTTGCCTGTTCTTGTAAAAGGCATGCTTTTTAATTTCAAAGTTCATGACAAGCTACAAGGGTGAATTCATGTGGAAGCAGAAGTTATTTGCAATACATACACCCTACTACAAACTCGGTTCTAGAATATATAAAGGATGATTCATAAAGAAAAAAAAAAGAATTCAATAGAAAGATGAGCAAATATTTGAACACTCTATAAAAGATTTCTGTATGGCCAGCATACATATGAAAAGGGACTAAACTTCACCAGTTATCAGAGAAATTCTAATAAAAAGTCAATGTGATCCTAACCCCCCCCACACACCAGAATGCCTAAAATGAAAAAAAAAAGAAATACCAACTATTTGGTAGAACAAGGAGCAACTGGAATTCTAATCTACTGCTAGTTGAAGTGTAATTTGGTACAACCACTTTAAAATGCTTTGGCCATATCTTCTAAAGCTGTGAACATACATATATCCTATGACCCAGCAATTCTACTTCTAGATACATACCCAATAGAAATGGGTACATATGTTCACCAGAACACATAAGTCTAACCATCTGCTAAGGAATGAACACCCTCCTTCTGAATGCCTAACTTTTGTTTTTAATTGTTCTTTAGATGAAGTTTTACAGAGCAAAGTAACTTCTCATTAAACAGTTAGGACATATATTGTTTTATGACATTGTTTACCAACTTCAAGACATGTCAACACTCTCTCTTCTTGACCTTGGGTCCCCTATTACCAGCGTTCCTGTCCTCTCCTGCCTTCTAGTCCCTGTTCCTGGGCTGGTATGCCCCAGGAGTCTCATTTTGATTTATGGGCCTGTCTAATCTTTGGTTAAGGGTGAACCTCAGGAGTGACTTCATTATTGAGCTAAAAGGATGTCTGGGGGTCATATTCTCAGGGTTTCTCCAGTCTCTGTCAAGCTAGTAATTCTGGGTTTTTTTTTTTTTTGAATTAGAATTTTTTTCTACATTTTTCCCCAGTTCTGTCCTGAATGCCTCACTTTCAAAGCATTATTCTCTGTCTGTTCTAAGGTGATGTCCATATATAATGATAAGTTTATACAGAAAAGTCTAGAGCTTTCTGTGAAATTCTGCAGCAAATCTCCAGAGGCTCATGTTCTTATAGTTTCTGTTGCCTCTGCAGCTACTGCTTCTGTCTGTCCTTCTGCTGGGTGCACCACACAGAACCAGTTATAAATTTCAACCTCATCTTGTAAATTCATCGGAGTCCTACTCACACAAAAATTTTATTGGCTCTAAGAACAGCTGTGTAGATGAGGTACAGAAGGGATTTCTATTGCAGCAAAGCAAAACCTTAAAATGAAATGGCTGGAAATGGCGGGCCTCCTTCTGTAAAAATGCTTTTCTATACGGAATATGGGAAAATGCAGTTAAGATAAGGTTTATGCAAAAAGGCAAAAAGGAGTGTTTGCAGCAATTTGGTAATCATTTAGATCATCTGTAAAATTATTTTCATCCTTTTTCTCATAACTTACAGGAAATGAAGTTCCAAAAGGATCACATATTTAAAAGCAAAATATGCAACCATAAAAATTTTAGAAGAAACTATGAGAGTTTTTGTTTGCTTTTTATTGGTAAAAGAGAAAGATTTTCTAAAAATCCTAAAGCTGTGAAGGCTAAAACTGGTAAGATACAGATATAGATATTTGGCATATGAAAAACTATATGAAGAAAGCAAAAATACAGGCAAAAATCTGAAGAAAAATTTGCAGGCTAAGGATTTGAATAGGCATTTCTCAAAAGAAGATATAGAAATGGTCAATAATCACATGAAAAGAAGCTGAACCTCATTAGCCATTAGGGAAATGCGAATCAAAACCAAAACGCACTATTCTTTCAAAACCACTAAGATGGCTCAGATCAATAGGATGGACAACACAAGTGGTGAGGATGTGGAGAAACTGGAACCCTCATACATTGCTGGTGGACATGTAACATGATCCAATCGTTTTGGAAAACAGTTTGGCAGTTGCTCAGAAAGGTAAACATAGAGTTAGCATGCAACATAGCAATTCCCCTCCTGGGTATGTACCCAGGAGAACTGAAGCATGTTCACATAAAAACTTACAAGAGAATTTTCATAGTAGAATTATTTATAGATAACCAAAATGTGAAGAGAATCGAAAAGTCAAGAATTGATAGACAAGCTATAGTATACTCATAAAATGGAATATTACTCAGCCATTAAAAGGCATCAGGTACTAATACATGGCACAATATGGACAAACCTCAAGAACATTATGCTAAGTTAAAGAAGCCAAACAGAAATGACCACATGGTGCATGATTCCATTTACATGAAATGTCCAGAATAAACCAACAAAGAGAAAGTGGATTAGTGGTTGCTACGTCTTGGAGGAAAGGAGTAATGAAGATGACTACTAATATATAGGGCATTTATTTACAGGGTATTGAAAATATTCTGAAGCTAGACAGTGGTGATTGTTGCACAATTCTGTCCATATACTAAAAACCACGGAATTGGGCACATTATAAAAGTCAATGCTATGGCTGGTGAATTATATCTCAATAGAAATATTTGTGACTCCCGAAAGACTAATATTTCGATTAAATATATAGGACCTATAAATCAGTAGGGGAAAAACAAACCGATTTTATTATGTCTCTCTCCAACCAAAGTGAAGGAGGTACATTCAATTAGTACATCTAATTTTTTCTATCTCTTCATTATACAAGTTCTGTTCTCATTGTATATACCTTTGAGTTATACAAGTCCTAGTCTCCATTTCCTTATGCCTGTTTTCACTATTGTATCTACATAAGCAGAGCACTACCATGGTTTTTATAAAAACCCACCTACTCAGATCATTTTTGGAAGCTTCTTAGGTGCCAGGAACCAGGATACTCTCACCAACACAGCAGACAAGGTCCTGCCTGCATGGGTCTTCTATTTTTGTGGAGCAGTCAGATGATAAACGAGCCAAACAGCATGTAATGTTACCTAACATCAGGAGGAAGACACGTAATTTTGGAGGTGTCCCAGCTGTGTTTCTCTCGTGAAGAGTTCCCTCTTTCCTCTGAACCCAGTGGAAAGTAAATACTTCGAAGGAACTGTGAGGTCAGTAAGTGTGAAAAAGATATTTCATTTCAGTTTGATCGTGTTGGTTTTACCTACTACGCAGTCAACATTTTTTTTAAACATTATTCTGCAATTGACATCAACCACCCCCCCCCAAAAAAAAAAACAAAAACAAAATCCACTCTCTTGCAGTCAATTCCGACTCACAGTGACCCTGTAGGACAGAGTAGGGTTTCCAAGGAGTGCCTGGTCTAAGACACAAATAATGGACACAAATAATTCTTGCTTATGAGAATCTGAAAGCTATTCACTGTGGATTTTTGAGGGACTCAGTAACACTTGCAGAGATTTCCACGTGGGCGTGGTGCTCTAGTGTGAGTGAGCATCGGGGGGAATGGACTCCTTGTGCAGTTTACATCCTTCTGGAGATTATGACACAACAAACATTCCCTCTTCATCGTCCTGCATCTTGTAAGAGGACAGAGGGAATTCTTAGGCAGAACCCTTTGAAAATGCATGGCAAGAAATTTTATTGAAACATTAAATTCAAAATAAAGTCTTCCTACGTTCTTCAACCTTCCGTACCTCCTTTCAAAGAGGTAGCTGGACTCACAGAGTTGAAGTCCTGAAACTTTGAGACTGAAGAGTCTGTTGTAAGAGTCTCAGCTCATTGGAGTAATCATGCTGAGTGAACTGGAACGCAGGGGAAGAGTGGGAGTCAAACAGCAGAGACCTACACATTGGGAAGTGGTGAGGCCTCCTTTTTGATAATGCCGTGGGGTAGGTGGCAGCACCTCAAAGGGTAATGTAGGCACATAAGTAGACAAACCACGTTATGGTGTTCCCAGCCCTGCCAAGGTTCTCATGCTGCTTCTGGGAATGGAAGCCACAGAGACAAAGCCTCTAGAGAGATCACTCACATAGGCTAGGGCACTGGCTGTGTTAAAGATCTTCCCCAAAGCTCGGTTCTTCTTTAGACCCTGGGGTACCCTGAAAATAAACCAACACTAAAAATACCACTAAAAATAAGTTGAAATTTCACCCCAATTTTGTAAGTAGAGAGCTCTGAGTTGGAATTCAGTTTATTTAAAGAAATATCAAGTTTTCTTGCACACATGAATTTGTGCTGATTCACATTTACAATTCATATTATCCATTCGTCCATGAAATCAACAAAGATTTACGATATAACAGCTACATGTGAGACCCTATGCCAGTTGCCCTTCATGATGAAATTACTCAGAGAAGTGCCCTCACTGCCTGGTGAGAGAAACAGCCAAGTTAACAGTTGTATCAGTCATGTATTGCTGTGTAACAAATGACCCCAACTGTAGTGTCTTAAAAGAACAACAATTTTCCAGCTCACAATTTTTCAAGTTGTCAATTTGGAGCTCTTTTGATCTGGGCCAGCCACAGTGGCTCACAACATGGCTTCCTCATGTGCCTACAATTTGCTTCCAGTTCAGCTGGGAGCCAGTTCATAACATCGAGTCAGTGAAACTGCTAGATCCTCCCTCCACTGGTCTTCCATCATCAAGCAGGCTGGCCTGGGTTTGTTCCCATGAGTTCTGGGTTTAAGATCAACAAAAGGGCAAGTCTCAATGTAAAGTCTTTCAACTCTCTCCTTGTATCAGGTTTTCTACTATCCCAATGTCCAAAACAATAATAACGTCAGCCCCAACTAAGGGGTGGAGAAAGACTTCTACTGCTAATGAAAGGCGCTCCAGAGTCTCATAGAAGGCATGGGCACAGACAGAGGATGAATGTGTAGACATTTCTTACATCAACCACAATAGGTAAATTCAATTGAGTTTTATGCTGTGGTAAAGGGTTTTGCAGGTACAATGGAGTAGGGAGCAAGAAGTGAACAAATCTACCAGGGGGATATTTAGGGAAGAGCGCAACCAGGAAGTGATGCCTGAACCAAGTTGGGAATAAAATTGGATAGTTAAGGGGTGACAAAAGGCCCAGGTCCAGGAAGCCCCGTGTCTTCTCCAGAGAGAAGTCTGAGGAGACAGGCTGAAGCCACTGCGGCATCTGGTACATTTGTGAACAGATGCAGATCATCTTTTGTTCTACTGTTTTCCAACCACTTCTCCCTGTTTATAGTTTGGAGTCACACAAAACGAGCCCCTAGGATTTCGCTGTTGAAACCTTTGTTTTCCTCTGAGAAGTCATCACCACCCCAACTTTCTTAATTGGTTCCTCAAATGCTCTCCCCATTTGCTAGCTCCTTTTCTAAATGGGCTCCAGAGTGAAAGCAGAGTCCAGAAGATGCAGGGGTCATGGACTTACCCCAAGTCAACTCCTAAACCTCCCATTCTGGCTGACCACAAATTCCTGAGTCTTAGCATTTTATGGTGAGCTCATAAGCCCAAGCTGTTGCAATGGGGTCAGTTCTCTTAACCACCATGCTTCACCAGAGAATAGGCCATCAGATGGGATGGGAGTAAAAATCTTCTAGTCACAGCGAAGAGCCTGTGTGAAGCCTCAGAGAGTAAGGAGACCTGAGAGGTGTTCAGAGTAGATACTGTATGACCAGGGCTGGATTCTCTCTCTAATGGTCTCTTGTCATTTATTAGGGTGGCCTGGGCTGTTCCCATGGGTTCTCAGGGTTTGAAGCGCAGCAAGAGGGCAAGGAGGAGCCCTGGTGGTGCAGTGGTTAAGGGCTCAGTTGCTAAAGGAAAGTTAATCAATTTGTACCCACCAGCTGCTCTGCGAAAGACATGGCAGTTTCCTTCTGTAAAGATTACAGCCTTGGAAATCCTATGGGGCAGTTCTACTCTGTCTTTCAGGGTCACTGTGAGTTAGAATATACTTGACAGTGATGGGTTTGGTTTTTGGTAAGAGAGCAAGCCATGATGTGTCTAATTATATCTGGTCTCTGCTTCTATTAGTCTTTGTACTGTCCCAAAGGCCAAAGCAATCATAAATCAGTCCAAATTCAAGGAGTGGAGGAAGAATCTTGCTCTTGAGAAAGGGAGCTGTAAGTCATATAATAAGTATGGATACATACATATTAGAACATGTGGCCATTTTTACTATCCATCACAACATGTAAATGCAATCAAGTTTGTCCCTAGTTGTGGCATCTTAAATACAATAGAGTATGGAGCAGGGTAGGAAATTCTACCAGGTGTAGGGTTGGAAAGGCTTCCACCAGGAAGTGATGCTTGACCTAAATTTTGAAATAAGAGTGGATGGTTAGGAGATTTTCTTTTTTTTAATACTTCCAACCACTTGTCCACATTCTACCATCTGTAGTCACACAAAAAGAGCCCTCTGCTCCCACGTTGACATCTTTCATTTTCCTTCAAATCCTCAGGCTCTCCTCTACCTACCAAGCACAACTTCCCAAATCCTGCCTTAAAATATTTCAACGATTTGTTTGTTCCTTTTCTAATTGCCCCCTGGACAAAAAAGGAGATCAAGTAGAGGACAGTGGACCTTTCCCAGAGGGCTCTCCTAAGCCTCCCAGGCAGGTCGACCATAGACGTCTGGAGTCTCAGTGCTTTTCTGTGATGATGTAATCCTACCCTTTTTAGTGGCTCCAAGGGAGAAGCATGTGGACAGGCCAAGAGGCTTCACAAGGTTTAGAGTCAGGAGGTCAAGAGAGAGTGGCCTAGACACCACCACTGAGTGATGGTACCTCCAGGCAACAGACCGAAAACTCCATTCTGCACGGATGGCTACGAAGGGTGAGTCTTTTGGAAGAGTCTTCTTTTATTTCATCAATAGATATATATTGAGTATCTCCTATGGGTGAGGCTCTGTCTCAATTTCTGGGACTGCCAAATATGAGGCAGACCCCATCTTTGTCCCCAAGTTATTTACAACCCATTTGGAAGACACAAATTGGAAAATGAGCATCTCCTATGACTCAGTGCTATGATGGAGGATTACTAGTTGCTCTGAATACATAAAGCAGGAGCACAGACTGGGTACCTTCGAGGAGGAACCAGTCAACAGGAAGGGAGAGAACATCTGCTAGTCAGAGGGAACAGCCTGTGTGAAGGCTAAGTGGCAAAGGAGACCTGAGAGGTGTTCAGAGTGGACATTGTGTTTCTAGGGCTGGAGAGATTTGATTCAGGGCCAGAGAAGAGGTTTGGGAGAAACAGCGACTCATTATACTCTTCTGTTCCCTCAACTCACAGTTCCCTTCCCCTTGGATGATAACTTCTTTAAGTGAACATTTCAATTCATTTTTAAGATATAATTTCCCTCCTCCCAGCCTCCTAGCCTCTCCCACAACAGTTGCCATATTTTTTCCTAGTGCGGTGTTTAGATTCGAACTGGGCCCTTAGAACTCAGCGATGTCAGCGATGATGTCACACAAGGGTTATTGGAAGCCTTGGTGCTCAATCAGATCCCAAATGCTCTTTGGAGAGGTTGTGGGTCTGAGGTCTCCTGTGGGAGAGCGACTTTGGATACCAAATTACAAACGGTTCTGCCTAAATCAAGGTCCCCAACTTGTGAGGGAGCAGGAGATCAGTGGGATTCAGACCCAAATTCTCACAAAAAGACCATACTTAATGGTCTGACTGAGACTAGAGGAATCCCAGCTGTCATGGTCCCCAAACCTTCTGTTGGCCCAGGATAGGAACCATTCCCAAAGACAACTCATCAGAGAGGAAAGGGACTGGACAGTGGATAGGAGAGAGATGCTGATGAAGAGTGAGCTATTTGTATCAGGTGGACACTTAAGACTGTGTTGGCATCTCCTGTTTGGAGGGGGGATGGGAAGATAGAGAGAGTAGGAAGCTGGCAAAATTGTCACGAAAGGAGAGACTGGAAGGGCTGACTCATTGGGGGAGAGCAAGTGGGAGGATGGAGTAAGGTGTATATAAACTTATATGTGACAGTTTGACTCTATTTGTAACCGTTCACTTGAAGCTCAATAAAAGTTAATAAAAAAAAAAATTTTCAAGATCCATCCTGAAGTACAACACTGTCAATGATAGGATAATATCCATACGCCTACAAGGAAGACAAGTTAATATGACTATTATTCAAATTTACACACCAACCACCAGGGCCAAAGATGAAGGAACAGAAGATTTTTATCAGCTGCTGCAGTCTGAAATTGATCAAACATGCTATCAAGATGCATTGATAATTACTGGCTATTGGAATGCAAAAGTTGGAAACAAAGAAGGATCAGTAGTTGGAAAATACGGCCTTGGTGATAGAAAAAAATGCCAGAGATCAAATGATAGAATTTTGCAATACCAATGACTTCTTCATTGCAAATACCTTCTTTCACCAACATAAACGGTGACTATACACATGGACCTCGCCAGATGGAACACACAGAAATCAAACTGACTACATCTGTGGAAAGACACGGTGGAAAAGCTAAATATCATCAGTCAGAACACGGCCAGGGGCAGACTGTGGAACAGACCATCAATTGCTCATATTCAAGTTCAAGCTGAAACTGAAGAAAATCAGAGCAAGTCCACGAGAGCAAAAATATCCCACCTGAATTTAGAGACCATCTCAGGAATAGATTTGACACATTGAATACTAGTGATCGAAGACCAGACCAGTTTTCGAATGACATCAAAGACATCATCCATGAAGAAAGCCAGAGGTCACTGAAAAGACAGGAAAGAAAGAAAAGAACAAGATGGATGTCAGAGGAGACTGAAACTTGCTTTCAGACGTCGAGCAGCTAAAGCAAAAGGAAGAATTGATGAAGTAAAAGAACTGAAGATTTCAAAGGGCCTCTCAAGAAGACAAAGTAAAGTATTATAATGACATGTGCAAAGAGCTGGAGATGGAAAACCAAGAGGGAAGAATAAGCTCAGTGTTTCTCAAGCTGAAAGAACTGAAGAAAAAATTCAAGCCTCGAGTTGCAGTAGTGAAGGATTCCATGGGGAAAATATTAAACAACACAGGAAGCATCAAAAGAAGATGGAAGTAATACACAGAGTCATTATACCAAAAAGAATTGGTCGATATTCACCATTTCCAGAGGTGGCATATGATCAGGAACCAATGTACTGAAGGAAGAAATCCAAGCTGCTCTGAAGGCATTGGCGAAAAACAAGGCTCCAGGAATTGATGGTATATCAATAGAGATGTTTCAACAAATAGATGCAGCGCTGAAGGTGCTCACTCGTTTATGCCAAGAAATATGGAAGACACCTTCCTGGCCAACTGACTGGAAGAGATCCATATTTATGCCTATTCCCAAGAAAGGTGATCCAAACGAATGTGGAAATTATAGAACAACATCATTAATATCACACACGAGCAAAATTTTGCTGAAGATCTTTCAGAAACGGCTGCAGCAGTATATCCACAGGGTACTATCAGAAATTCAGGCCGGTTTCAGAAGAGGACATGGAACCAGGGATATCCTTGCTGATGTCAGGTGGATCCTGCCTGAAAGCAGAGAATACCAGAAGGATGTTTACCTGTGTTTTATTGACTATGCAAAGACATTCGACTGTGTGGATCATAACAAACTATGGATAACACTGGGAAGAATGGGAATTCCAGAACACTTAATTGTGCTCATGAGGAACCTTTACATAGATTAAGAGGCAGTTGTTCAGACAGAACAAGGGGATACTGATTGGTTTAAAGTCAGGAAAGCTGTGCGTCAGGGTTGTATTCTTTCAGCATACCGATTTAATCTGTATGCTGAACAAATAATACGAGAATCTGGACTATATGAAGAAGAACGGGGCATCAGGATTGGAGGAAGAATCATTAACAACCTTCATTATGCAGATGACACAACCCTGCTTGCTGAAAGTGAAGAGGACTTGAAGCACTTACTAATGAAGATCAAAGACCACAGCCTCCAGTATGGATTACACCTCAACACAAAGAAAACAAAAATCCTCACAACTGGACCAATGTGCAACATCATGAGAAATGGAGAAAAGACTGAAGTTGTCAAGGATTTCATTTTACTTGGATCCACAATCAACAGCCATGGAAGCAGCAGTCAAGAAATCAAAAGACACATTGCATTGGGCAAATCTGCTGCAAAGGACCTCTTCAAAGTGTTGAAGAGCAAAGACTCACCATGAAGACTAAGGTATGCCTGACCCAAGCCATGGTATTTTCAATCACTTTATATGCATGTGAAAGCTGGACAATGAATAAGGAAGACGGAAGAAGAGTTGACGCCTTTGAATTGTGGTGTTGGCAAAGAATATTGAATATACCGTGGACTGCCAAAAGAACGAACAAATCTGTTTTGGAAAAAGTGCGGCCAGAATGCTCCTTAGAGGCAAGCATGGCGAGACTGCGTCTTACATACTTTGGATAAGTTGTCAGGAGGGATCAGTCCCTGGAGAAGGACATCATGCTTGGCAGAATACAGGGTCAGTGGAAAAGAGGGTGGATTGACACAGTGGCTGCAACAATGAGCTCAAGCATAACAATGATTGTAAGGATAGCGCAGGATCAGGCAGTGTTTCGTTCTGTTGTGCGTAGGGTCGCTATGAGTCGGAACCGACTCAACGGCACCTAACAACAACAACGACAATCTCTGAATACTTTAAGGGCCTTCGTGTGTAAGAGGGAGAAAATATGATCTGAGTTAATCCTGAGACTCTCTCTTAATGTTAAAGAATGCTGAATAACAATTCAATAGAAAGGTTCAATAGCAAAGATCTATGTTAAAAGATTTAAGAATAGGTTGAAGATTACTAGAAACACGCACATTTAATATTTCAACTATAGTCAAATTGCTAAAATTTTATACTCCTTGCACACAGCAGAATATAATAAAAAAATTAGGCTAATATTAAGTGAAATGAGCAGGATATAATATTTATGTAAATATACATAAATGTGTGTGATACACATATAAAACCCATTGCCGTGGAGTCTATTCTTACTCATGGTGTTCCCATGTGTGTTAGGGTAGTCTCCACATTTTCAATGACTAGAATATACCTCTATAAGCAGGACAAAATTAAAGGAATATATTTAAATAATAAATTAATAGAGATGAAAGTATTAAACCTGTGGAGAGGTTGCCCAGGAACCCAAGACTACAATAACATTGGTATGGAAAGCAGAAGGATGGTGTCGGGAAGCCTGGTGGTCACATGCTTCCAGCTCTGAAGAGAAGAGCAAATAAACCAGGGGAGAAGACAGTGAGCCAGAAGAGTGGGAGAAATCAAGTATTTCTCGAGTGCCAACTAAGGCTGAGCCTCTGCTGATGGCATGTAGTCCCTCATTTAAACCTTAGAAGGATGTAATGGGTGGGATAGACCTTGTTATCCCCTTTCACCATGCAAACATTTTATTAATTTGAACAGTAGCATGTTACAAAAACAAATTAGAAAATAGAGAAAAGTATAATAAAGAATACGCCTCATCCGTTGCCCCAGCAGCTGCTTATTGTTGTTATAAATATACCACACAACCTTTGGTAATTGAACAACTGACAGTAATTACCATTAATTGGCTATGCAACCCTGCCCTTAATCAATGTGACTTTTCCACCACTGTTAACCAGAACTCAGTCTCCATATGCAGGAACACCCCTTTATTTCCTCCCTCCTGCCCCTGGTAACCCCTAATAAACTTTTATGTCTACACATTTGCTTGTTTTTGTAAAAGAAAGTTCACGACAAGCCACAAGGGTGAATTCATGTGGTAGAAGTTACTTGCAATACATATATCCTACACTGACTTGGTTCTGAAATACATAAAGAACAACCCAAAAAGAAAAAAGGAAAAAGAAAGCAGACAGTTTGATAGAAAAATGAGCAAATACTTGAACACTGTATAAAAGATTTCTATATGGCCAAAAAACATATGAAAAGTGACAAAACTTCACTGGTTATCAGAGAAATTCTAATAAAAAGCCACAATGTGATACTATCCCCTACACGCCAGAATGGCTAAAATGGAAAAGATGGAAAATACCAACTATTGGGTATAACATGGAGTAACTGGAGCTCTAATCTACCGCTAGTGGAAGTGTAATTTGGTACAACCAGTTCAAAAATGTTTTGTCTGTATCTACAAAAGCTGTGAACATACATATATCCTAGGACCCAGCAATTCTACTTCTAGATACATACCCAGTAGAAATGGGTACATATTTTCACCAAAACACATACACTTCTCAGCATCCGCTAAGGAATGAACACCTTCCTTAGGAATGTCTAACTTTTAAAGCATTATTCTCTGTCTGTTCTAAGGTGATGTCCATATATGATGATAAGTTTACACAGAAAAGTCTAGAGCTTTATGTGAAATTCCACAGCAAATCTCTAGAGGCTCATGTTCTCATAGCTTCTGTCTCCTCTGCAGCCCCTGCTTCTGTCTGTCCGTCTGCTGGGCTGCACCACATGGAACCAGTTATAAATTCAAGCCCATCTTACACTCACCAAGGTCCTATTCACACAAAATTTGTATTAGCTTAAAATAAAAGGTGTGTAGATAAGATTTTGGGGGGGGGGGATTTAATTGCAGCAAAACAAACCTTAAAATGAAATGGCTGGGAATGGTGGCCTCCCTTTGTAAAAAGGTGTCTCTGTACGGACTTCGGGAAAATGCAGTTAAGATATGGGTCATGGGAAAAGGAGGGTTTGCAACAATTTGGTAATCACTCAGACCACCTGTAAAAATGTTTTCATCCTTTTTCTTATACCTTACACAAAACAAAATTCCAGATGGATCAAATATTTAAAATTAAAATATGCAACCATAAAAATTTTAGAAGTTTTAGTTTTCTTTTTATTGATAAAAGAGAAAGACTTTCTAAAAATCCCAAAATATGAAGACTAAAACTGTTAAGATCTATAGATCTTTGGCATATCAAAAAGTATATGAAGATAGTAAAAATACAGGCAAAAAGCTAAAAAATTTTGCAGGCTAAGGATTTGAATAGAGATTTCTCAAAAGCAGATATAAAAACTGTCAATAAGCACATGAAAAGAAGCGTAACCTCATTAGTCATCAGGGAAATGCAAATCTAAACTAAAGTGTACTATGATTTCAAAACCAGTAAGATGGTTAAACTCAACAGGATGGACAACAAGTGTCGGCGGGGATGTGGAGAAGCTGGAACATCGCTGGTGGAAGTGCAAAACGATCCAATTGTTTTGGAAAATGTTTTGGGAATTCTGCAGAAAGTTAAACATAGAATTACCGTACAACATAGCAATTGCACTCCTAGGCCTGTACCCAGGAGAATCAAAAGCATGTTCACACACAAACTTACACAGAATATTCATAGTAGTGTTATCCATAACAGCCAAAATATGGAGAGAACCCAAATGTTATGAACTGATAGACACACTGTGGTATATTCATAGACTGGAATATTACTCAGCCACAAAAAGACATCAAGTACTGATACATGCCACAATATGGACGAACCTCGAGAACATTACCCTAAATGAAAGAAGCCAAACACAAATGACCGCATTGCATATGATTCCATTTACATGAAATGTTCAGAACAGACAAACCAACACAGACAGAAAGTAGATTAGTGGTTGCTACGACTTGGAGGAAAGGAGTAATGTGGGTGACTTTATTGACAAGGGCCTTTATTTACCGGGTACTGAAAATATTCTGAAGCTAGACAGTGGTGACTGTTGTGCCAAGTCTGCCCATATACTAAAGCCACGGTATTGTGCACATTTTCAAAGGCAGTGTTACAGCATGTGAATTGCATCTCAATAGAAATATTTGTGATTCCTAAAAGACTATCTTTTCAATTAATATATAGAACCTATAAATCAGTAGGGAAAAAACAATCCATTTTAAAATGTCTCCCTCCAAAGCAATGTGAAGGGAGTACATTCGATCTGTACATATGATTTTTTTATCTCTTCATTATTCAAGTTCTATTCTCATTTTATGTAACTATAAATTATACAAATAATCGCCTTCCATTTTCTTTATCCCTGTTTTCACTATTTAACTAAATAAAGACAGCAACACAGTGTTTTTTATAAAAACCCACCCACATTCACTCAAATCCTTTTTTAGCACTTCTTAGGTGTCAGGTGCCAGGATACTCTGACAAACACAACAGACAAGTTCCTGCCTGCATGGGCCTTCTGTTTTTGTGGACCAGGCAGATGATAAACCAGCCAACCAGCTCTTAATGTAACCTAACATTAGGGAGGGAAATGTGTAATTTTGGTGTTATCTCAAGCCATATCTCTCTCACAAAGATTTCTCTCTTTCCTCTGAACCTAGTGAAAAGTAAACACTTCAAAGAAACTCTGTGGGGTCAATAAATGTGAAAAAGCCATTTCATTTCAGTTTTGTTTTGATGCTTTCATCTCCTACCCTGTCATTATTTTTTTATAAAACGATTATGGAACTGACATCAAACTCCCACCACCCGCCTGAAAAAAAAACCAAACCCTTAGCCATCGAGTCAATTCTAACTCAGAGACCCTATAGGACAGAGTAGAACTGCCCCATTGGGTTTCCAAGGAGCAGCTGGTGTTAGGACACAATTCCCGCTTATAAGAATCTGAAAGCTGTTCACTGTGGGTGTGTGAGGGACTCAGTAACACTTGCAGAGATTTCCACATGGGTGGGGTGCTCTAGTGTGATCATCGGGGGGAATGGACCCCATGTGCACTTTGCATCCTTCTGCAGATTATGACACAACAAACATTCCCTCTTCATCGTCCTGCATCTTGTAAGCGAACAGAGAGAATTGTTAGGCAGGACCCATTAAAAATGTGCGGCAAGAAATTTTATTGTAACATTAAATTCAAAATAAAATATTCCTTCATTTTTCTTCCTTCCCTACCTCATTTCAAGGAGATAGCTGGACTCACAGTGTTGAAGCCCTGAAACATGAAGACTCTGAAAAGTCTGTGGTAAAAGTCTCAGCTCACTGGGGTGATCACACTGAGTGAACTGGAGCCCAGGGAAGAGTGGCAGTCATAGAGTAGAGTCCTAGACATTGGGAAGGGGTAGGACATCCTTCTTGATACTCCCCTGGAGCAGGTTACAGCACCTCAAAGGCTGATGCAGGCACATAAGTAGACAAATCCTGTTATGCTGTTGACAGCCCCAACAAGGTTCTCATGATCTAGCTGAGAATGGAAACAGCAGAACGAATGCTTCTAGAGAGATCACCCACATAGGCTGAGGCAATGGGTGTGTTGAAGGTCTTCTCCAAGCACTGGCCCTTCTGGGAATTACTGCATATCTGGATGAGGGAGTACCCTAAAAGTAAGTGAGGTTAAAAACTCCCCTCAATTTTGTAAGCAGGTAGTTCTGAGCCTCAATTCATTTTCTTTTTTAAAAAATCATGCTTTTTTTCATACATGATTTTGTGCAGACTCACACTTACAATTCGTTATTACTCATTCATGCATTAAGTCAACAAAGATTTCCTGTATAAACAGCTACATATCAGACCCTAGGCCAGATGCTCTCGGTGATGAAATGACTCAGAGAAGTTACCTCACTGCCTGGTGAGAGAAACGGCCAAGTTAACAGGTGTATCAGTCACGTATTGCTGTGTAACAAATGACTCCAAAATGTAGTGTCTTAAAAAAACAAGCATTTACTAAGCTCACAATTTTTCAGGTTGTCAATTTGGGGTTCTTCTGATCTGGGCAGCCACAGTGGCTCGCAGCAGGGCTTACTCATGTGTCTATAATTTGCTTCCAGGTCACCTGCGAGCCAGTTTGCCTAAAATCAACTCAGTGAAACCGCTGGATCCTCTTTCCAATGGTCCCTCATCATTCAGCAGGCTGGCCTGGGGTCATTCCCACAGGTTCTCAGGGTTTAAGAGCAACAAAAGGGCAAGACTCAATGCAAAATCTTTTCAATTCTCTCCTTGTATCATCTCTGCTACTATCTCAATGGCTGAAGCAACCATAAGGTCGGCCTTCAACTAACAGGTAGAAGAAGACTCCTGCTGCTAATGAAAGCTGCTCCGGAGCCTCATAGAAGGCATGGGCACAGGGAGAGGAAGAATGTGTAGTAAATGCAATTGTGTTTTATGCTGTGGTAAAGGGTTTCCTGGGTACAATGGAGTACAGAGCAAGAAGTGGACTCATCTACCAGGAGAAGATTCAGGGAAGACTACAACCAGGAAGTGATGCCTGAACCGAGTTGGGAATATGACTGAATAGTTAAGGGGTGAAAAAAGGCCGAGCATCCAGGAAGCCCAAAGTATTTTCCAGAGGCTTCAGTAAAAGGGGAGAGATGGCTTGATGAGAAAAGTCTGAGGAAACAGGCTGAAAACACTGGGGCATTTGTTATATTTGTGAACAGTCACAGATTATCTTGTGTTCTATTGTTTCCCTACCATTCCTGCCTCTTCTGTCTTTTGGGGTCACACAAAACAAGCCCCTACCATCTCCATGTTGAAACTTTTATTTTCCTTGGAGAAGTCTGCTCCTTCCTCATCACCACCCCAACCTTCTTAATTTCTTCTTCAAATGGTCTCCCCATTTGCTGGTTTCTCTTCTAAATGGCCTCCTAAACAAAAGCAGAGTCTGTCATGGGATTTCCCCAAGTCAACTCCCAAACTTCCCATTCTGGCTGACCACAAAACTCCTGAGTCTTAGGGCTTTTTGGTAAGTCATAAGCCTCATCTGTTCCAATGGGGTCAGTTTTCTTCACCTTCACACTTCAGTAGGGAGAGTAGGCCAGCAGACAGGAAGGGAAAGAACATCACCTAGTCAGAGAGCAGAGCCTGTGTGAAGACTCAGAGGCTAAGGAGACCTAAGAGGGGCTCAGAATGGATATTTTATGACCAGAGCTGGACAGACATGATTCCAACAGAGCCAACTGAGAGGATTGGGAGAAAGCAGCTGCCCATTATACCGTTACCATTCCCCCCTTTTTTTTTTTTTATTTTATTCCCTGTGCTCTCTTTACCCACCAAGGGATAGTAACCCCTTACAGGGCACGGAAAAGTTTCAATTAATTTTTGGTATCTATTTTTTTTTTTTTAATCTCCTTCTTCCCACTTTGGTACTAGCACTTCTCAAGTGCCTACCTGACAGTTTCATGTTTTTCTGGTTGCCGTGTTTAGCTTCATACTGGGCCCATGGAATTCAGCAGTGTCAGCAATGATGTCACACAGGATTACGGAAGCCTTGGTGCTAACTCAGATCTCAGCTGCTTTTTTTTTTTTTTTTTTTTTTAAATTTTTATTAAGCTTCAAGTGAACATTTACCATTCCAATCAGTCTGTCACATGTAGGTTTACATACATCTTACTCCCTTCTCCCACTTGCTCTCCCCCTATTGAGTCAGCCCTTACAGTCTCTCGTTTCGTGCCAATTTTACCTTCTTCCATCTCTCTCTATCTTCCCATCCCCCCTCCAGGCAAGAGTTGCCAACACACTCTCCCGTGTCCACCTGATTTAATTAGCTCGCTCTTCATCAGTATCTCTCTCCCCCCCACTGACCAGTCCTTTTCATGCCTGATGATTTGTCTTCGGGGTTGGTTCCTGTCCTGTGCCATCAGAAGTTCTGGGGAGCATTGTCTCTGGGATTCCTCTAGTCGCAATCATACCATTAGGTGTGGTCTTTTAATGAGAATTTGGGGTCTGTATCCCATTGGTCTCCTGCTCCCTCAGGAGTTGTCTCTTGTGCTCCCTGACAGGGCAGACATCGATTGTGGCCGGGCACCAACTTGTTCTTCTGGTCTCAGGATATTGTAGGTCTCTGGTTCAAGTGGCCCTTTCTGTCTCTTGGGTTCTTAGTTGTCGTGTGACCTTGGTGTTCTTCCTTTGCCTTTGCTCCCGGTGGGTTGAGACCAATTAATGTATTTTAGATGGCTGCTTGTTGGCATTTAGGACCCCAGGTGCCACAATTCAAAGTGGGATGCAGAGTGTTTTCATAATAGAATTATTTTGCCCATTGATTTAGAAGTCCTCTCAAACCAAGTTCCCCAGACCCCAGCCCCTGCTTCGCTATCCTTTGAAGCTTTCATTTTATCTCGGAAACCTCTTTACTTTTAATCCTGTCCAATTAGGCTGACCTTCCTTGTTTTGAGTGTTGTCTTTCCCTTCACCCAAAGCAGTTCCCATCTACAGATTGATCAATAAAAAGCCCTCTCCCTCCCTCCCTCCCTCCCTCCCCCCTTTGTAACCACAAAAGTATGTGTTCTTTTCCATTTTTTCTATTCCTCAAGATCTTATAATAGTGGTCTTATACAATATTTGTCCTTTTGCAACTGACTCATTTCGCTCAGCATAATGCCTTCCAGATTCCTCCATGTTATGAAATGTTTCAGAGATTCGTCACTGTTCTTTATCGATGCGTAGTATTCCATTGTGTGAATATACCACAATTTATTTACCCATTCGTCCGTTGATGGACATCTTGGTTGCTTCCAGCTTTTTGCTATTGTAAACAGAGCTGCAATAAACATGGGTGTGCATATATCTGTTTGTGTGAAGGGTCTTGTATTTTTAGGGTATATTCCGAGGAGTGGGATTTCTGGTTTGTATGGTAGTTCTATTTCTAACTGTTTAAGATAACGCCAGATGGATTTCCACAGTGGTTGTACCATTTTACAATCCCACCAGCAGTGTATGAGAGTTCCAGTCTCTCCGCAGCCTCTCCAACATTTATTATTTTGTGATTTTTGAATTAATGCCAGTCTAGTTGGTGTCAGATGGAATCTCATCGTAGTTTTAATTTGCATTTCTCTAATGACTAATGATCGAGAGCATTTTCTCATGTATCTGTTGGCTGCCTGAATATCTTCTTTAGTGAAATGTGTGTTCATATCCTTTGCCCACTTCTTGATTGGGTTGTTTGTCTTTTTGTGGTTGAGTTTTGACAGAATCATGTAGATTTTAGAGATCAGGCGCTGGTCTGAGATGTCATAGCTGAATATTCTTTCCCAGTCTGTAGGTGGTCTTTTTACTCTTTTGGTGAAGTCTTTAGATGAGCATAGGTGTTTGATTTTTAGGAGCTCCCAGTTATCGGGTTTCTCTTCATCATTTTTGGTAATGTTTTGTATTCTGTTTATGCCCTGTATTAGGGCTCCTAGGGTAGATCCTATTTTTTCTTCCAAGATTTTTATCGTTTTAGTCTTTATGTTTAGGTCTTTGATCCACTTGGAGTTAGTTTTTGTGCATGGTGTGAGGTATGGGTCCTGTTTCATTCTTTTGCAAATGGATATCCAGGTATGCCAGCACCATTTGTTAAAAAGACTATTATTTCCCCAATTGACTGACACTGGTCCTTTGTCAAATATCAGCTGCTCATACGTGGATGGATTTATATCTGGATTCTCAATTCTGTTCCATTGGTCTATGTGCCTGTTGTTGTACCAGTACCAGGCTGTTTTGACTACTGTAGCTATATAATAGGTTCTGAAATCAGGTAGGGTGAGGCCTCCCACTTTCTTCTTCTTTTTCAGTAATGTTTTGCTTATCCGGGGATTCTTTCCTTTCCATATGAAATTAGTGATTTGTTTCTCTATTCCCTTAAAGTATGACATTGGTATTTGGATTGGAAGTGCGTTGTATGTATAAATGGCTTTTGGTAGAACAGACATTTTTACTATGTTGAGTCTTCCTATCCATGAGCAGGGTATGTTTTTCCATTTAAGCGTGTCCTTTTGAATTTCTTGTAGCAGAGTTTTATAGTTTTCTTTGTATAGGTCTTTTACTTCCTTGGTAAGATTTATTCCTAAGTATTTTATCTTCTTGGGGGCTACTGTGAATGGTATTGATTTGGTTATTTCCTCTTCGGTGTTCTTTTTGTTGATGTAGAGGAATCCAAGTGATTTTTGTATGTTTATTTTATATCCTGAGACTCTTCCAAACTCTTCTATTAGTTTCAGTAGTTTTCTGGAGGATTTCTTAGGGTTTTCCATGTATACGATCATGTCATCTGCAAATAGTGATAGCTTTACTTCCTCCTTACCAATCTGAATACCCTTTATTTCTTTGTCTAGCCTAATTGCCCTGGCTAGGACTTCAAGTACGATGTTGAATAAGAGCGGTGATAAAGGGCATCCTTGTCTGGTTCCCGTTCTCAAGGGAAATGCTTTCAGGTTCTCTCCATTTAGAGTGATATTGGCCGTTGGCTTTGCATATATGCCCTTTATTATGTTGAGGAATTTTCCTTCAATTCCTATTTTGGTGAGAGTTTTTATCATAAATGGGTGTTGGACTTTGTCAAATGCCTTTTCTGCATCAATTGATAAGATCATGTGGTTTTTGTCTTTTGTTTTATTTATGTGATGGATTACATTAATGGTTTTTCTGATATTAAACCAGCCTTGCATACCTGGTATAAATCCCACTTGATCAGGGTGAATTATTTTTTTCATGTGTTGTTGGATTCTATTGGCTAGAATTTTATTAAGGATTTTTGCATCTATGTTCATGAGGGATATAGGTCTAAAATTTTCTTTTTTTGTAATGTCTTTACCTGGTTTTGGTATCAGGGAGATGGTGGCTTCATAGAATGAGTTGGGTAGTATTCCGTCTTTTTCTATACTTTGAAATACCTTCAATAGTAATGGTGTTAAGTCTTCTCTGAAGGTTTGGTAGAACTCTGCAGTGAAGCCATCTGGGCCAGGACTTTTTTTTGTTGGGAGTTTTTTGATTACCATTTCAATCTCTTTTTTTGTAATGGGTCTATTTAGTTGTTCTACTTCTGTATGTGTTAGTTTAGGTAAGTAGTGTTGTTCCAAGAATTTATCCATTTCTTCTAGGTTTTCAAATTTGTTAGAGTACAATTTTATGTAGTAATCTGATATGATTCTTTTGATTTCATTTGGTTCTGTTGTGATGTGGTCCTTCTCGTTTCTTATTCGGGTTATTTGTTTCCTTTCCTGTTTTTCTTTAGTCAGTCTAGCCAATGGTTTATCAATTTTGTTAATTTTTTCAAAGAACCAGCTTTTGGCTTTGTTAATTCTTTCAATTGTTTTTCTGTTCTCTAATTCATTTAGTTCAGCTCTAATTTTTATTATTTGTTTTCTTCGGGTGCCTGATGGATTCTTTTGTTGCTCACTTTCTATTTGCTCAAGTTGTCGGGACAGTTCTCTGATTTTGGCTCTTTCTTCTTTTTGTATGTGTGCATTTATCGATATAAATTGGCCTCTGAGCACTGCTTTTGCTGTGTCCCAGAGGTTTTGATAGGAAGTATTTTCATTCTCGTTGCTTTCTAAGAATTTCCTTATTCCCTCCTTGATGTCTTCTATAACCCAGTCTTTTTTCAGGAGGGTATTGTTCATTTTCCAAGTATTTGATTTCTTTTCCCTAGTTTTTCTGTTATTGATTTCTAGCTTCATTGCCTTGTGGTCTGAGAAGATGCTTTGTAATATTTCGATGTTTTGGATTCTGCAAAGATTTGTTTTATGCCCTAATATGTGGTCTATTCTAGAGAATGTTCCATGTGCGCTAGAAAAAAAAGTATATTTTGCAGCAGTTGGGTGGAGAGTTCTGTATAAGTCAATGAGGTCAAGTTGGTTGATTGTTGTAAGTAGGTCTTCCGTGTCTCTATTGAGCTTCTTACTGGATGTCCTGTCCTTCTCCGAAAGTGGTGTGTTGAAGTCTCCTACTATATATGTGGAGGTGTCTATCTCACTTTTCAATTCTGTTAAAATTTGATTTATGTATCTTGCAGCCCTGTCATTAGGTGCGTAAATATTTAGTATGGTTATGTCTTCCTGATCAATTGTCCCTTTTATCATTATATAGTGTCCTTCTTTATCCTTTGTGGCGGATTTAAGTCTAAAGTCTATTTTGTCAGAAATTAATATTGCTACTCCTCTTCTTTTTTGCTTATTGTTTGCTTGATATACTTTTTTCCATCCTTTGAGTTTTAGTTTGTTTGTGTCTCTAAGTCTAAGGTGTGTCTCTTGTAGGCAGCATATAGATGGATCGTGTTTTTTTATCCAGTCCGTGACTCTCTGTCTCTTTATTGGTGCATTTAGTCCATTTACATTCAGCGTAATTATAGATAAGTAAGTTTTTAGTGCTGTCATTTTGATGCCTTTTTATGTGTGTTGTTGGCCATTTCATTTTTCCACATGCTTTTTTGTGCTGAGACGTTTTTCTTAGTAGCTTGTGAGATCCTCATTTTCATAATGTTTAACTTTGTGTTTATTGAGTCGTTACGTTTTTCTTGAGTTATGGAATTGATATTCCTTTTTGTGGTTACCTTTTTATTTACCCCTATTTTTCTAAGTAAAACCCTAACTTGTATCCTTCTATTTCGCCTTGTATCACTCTCCATCTGGCAGTTCAATGCCTCCTATATTTAGTCCCTCTTTTTGATTATTTTGATCGTTTAGCTATTGATTTCCATGATTTCCTGTTGTATGTATTATTTTGTTTATTTATTTATTTTTTAGAATTAGTCTTAATTTGTTTGTTTTTGTGCTTTCCCTGTTTGAGTTGCGTTGATATCAGGACGTTCTGTTTTGTGTCCTTGTATTGTGCTGGTACCTGATATTATTGGTCATCAGGCCAAACAATCTCCTTTAGCATTTCTTGCAGTCTTGGTTTAGTTTTTGCAAATTCTCTAAACTTGTGTTTATCTGTAAATATCTTAATTTCTCCTTCATATTTCAGAGAGAGTTTTGCTGGATATATGATCCTTGGTTGGCAGTTTTTCTCGTTTAGTGCTCTGTATATGTCGTCCCATTCCCTTCTTGCCTGCATGGTTTCTGCTGAGTAGTCTGAACTTATTCTTATTGATTCTCCCTTGAAGGAAACCTTTCTTTTCTCCCTGGCTGCTTTTAAAATTTTCTGTTTGTCTTTGGTTTTGGCAAGTTTGATGATGATATGTCTTGGTGTTTTTCTTTTTGGATCAATCTTAAATGGGGTTCGATGAGCATCTTGGATAGATATCCTTTCTTCTTTCATGATGTCAGGGAAGTTTTGTGTCAGGAGTTCTTCAACTATTTTCTCTGTGTTTTCTGTCCCCCCTCCCTGTTCTGGGACTCCAGTCACTCGCAAGTTATCCTTCTTGATAGAGTCCCACATGATTCTTAGGGTTTCTTCATTTTTTTTAATTCTTTTATCTGATTTTTTTCCAGCTATGTTGGTGTTGTTTCCCTGGTCCTCCAGAAGTCCCAGTCTACATTCTAATTGCTCGAGTCTGCTCCTCTGACTTTCTATTGCGTTGTCAAATTCTGTAATTTTATTGTTAATCTTTTGGATTTCCACATGCTGTCTCTCTATGGATTCTTGCAACTTGTTAATTTTTCCACTATGTTCTTGAATAATCTTTTTGAGTTCTTCAACAGTTTTATCAGTGTGTTCCTTGGCTTTTTCTGCAGTTATCCTAATTTCATTCGTGATATCTTTAAGCATTTTGTAAATTAGTTTTTTATATTCTGTATCTGATAATTCCAGGATTGTATCTTCATTTGGGAAAGATTTTGATTCTTTTGTTTGGGGGGTTGGAGAAGCTGTCATGGTCTGTTTCTTTATGTGGTTTGATATGGACTGCTGTCTCCGAGCCATCACTGGGAAACTAGATTTTCCCAGTAGTCAGCTAAAAAAAAATGCAGTCAGATCCCTATCTGAATTCTCTCTCTGGCTCCGGGTATTCGGATGTTAATGGGGTCGCCTGGGGAGGGTGGGGGAGGGATCTGAGAGCTAGGAGTGTAGCACCACAGAATATAGAGCTGAACACCACGTTCACGCTCCGCCCCCGTTTGCCAAAATCCGGGCTGGACGGGTCCCTGGCTAGGACACTGCTTTCCTTGCTCGAAAACCAGTCCCTTCCTCCTGGGGACTTCCTCCGGTGCGCGGCACCGCTCGTGGGCACTGGGTGGGCGTTTCCCGCACGAACGGGTGGGCCCGCCCCCAGGGTCTATTCAGGCGATTATAATTAGATCCCGCGGTCACGCCCCGCCTGTGCGCGCGCCCAAATCCCAGCGGGATGACTTCCGGGTTGAGACGCTGCTTTCCCTGTTCGGGAACCAGTCACTTCCTCCCCGGGACTTCTCCTTCCGGAGCGCCACACCTCTCGCGCGAACTGGGTTGCGTCACCTGCACGGCCAGGTGGGCCCGCCCCCTGGGTCAATTCAGGGCAATAAAAATGGACTCCGTGCTCACGCCCCGCTCGTGCGCGCGCCCAAGCCCCAGCAGGACGGAACCCCGTCTGGGACGCTAGTTTCTGCGCTTCGGGACCAATCAGTTCCTCCGCACGGCCAGGTGGGCCCGCCCCCTGGGTCAATTCAGGGCAATAAAAATGGACTCCGCGCTCACGGCCCGCTCGTGCGCGCGCCCAAGCCCCAGCAGGGCGGCACTTTGTCTGGGATGCTACTTTCTGCGCTTTGGGACCAATCAGTTCCTCCCGGGGACTTCTCCTTCCAGTGTGCCGCACCTCTCGCGCAAACTGGGAGGGCGTCACTCGCACGACCAGGTGTTCCCGCCCTCTGGGTCAATTCAGGGTAATAAAAATGGACCCCGCGCTCATGCCCCGCCCGCGCGCGCGCGCGCGTGCCCAGATCGCAGCGGAATGGCTCCCCGTCTGGGATGCTGCTTTCCCTGTTTTGAGACCAGACACCTCCGGGGATTTCTCCCTCTGGTGTGCCGTGCCACACGCGCGGACTGGGTGCGCGTCCTCCCGCACGAACGCGTGGGCCCCGCCCTGGGGTCACTCCAGGGAAACACAGCTGACCCCCCCCCCGCGCGCGCCCCGTCGGCTTCTCGCCTAACTCCCGGCGGACAGCAGGGCACCCCAGCTGGGACGCTGTTCTCCCCCCTCTCAGATCAGTCACTGCCTCCCGGGTGTTTCTCCCTCCGGCTGCGCCCCTACGCCGCCCGCGCCAACCTGCTAGGCTTCCTCCCGGGATGGGTTCGGGGGGGAAGGGGTGGGCCCCCTTTCTGTGCCGTCTGCCCCCCTGGGCTCTGCCCCAGATCGAGCTCCGAAGGTCACCTGCCTGGTGCGCTGGCTCCTAGTTCTGAAAACAGTCGCTGTCTGCCCGTATTTGTTCGTCCTCCGTCTCTAAGTCTGTGCTTGTTGTTCAGAGTTCATAGATTGTTATGTATGTGATCGATTCCCTTGTTTTTCCGAGTCTTTGTTGCAAGAGGGATCCGCGGGAGCGTCCACCTAGTCCGCCATCTTGGCCCCCTCTCAGCTGCTTTTTGAAAAGGGTGTTGACCTCAGGTCTTGTGGGAGAGAAACCGTAGCTACTGAATCAAGGAAATTCAGGAGCAAGCCAGAGTCCCCAGGTTATCAAAGGTCATGCTGGGAGAAGGGATAAAGGTCCTTCAGAAGACCATTATGTTTGGACATCTTCACCCAAGCAGGATGAAACAGTGACACACGAGGAAAAGGCCCTTCTCTAAGACTCTGGATAAAGGTGAGGAAAAATTGCCCCAGATTGCTGAGTGCTACAGAACAAAAGGTCTGACTTCCACCTGAAAAGAGAGCCATGGTAAGACAAGATGAAGGATTTGAGATGAATGGATAAGGTCATAAGGAAGATTCTCCTGAGAAAACACTTTCTGTCATTTAGTAGATAATTAACCAAAGTTTATTTTGTGAATAAGAAATGTAGGAATAAATGACGGATGAAATGAAAGAATTCAATTGTAAGTTTGAGAGCTTTCCAGAATAGGTGCAGACAAGGCACTCTATTGTTCTGGATCTGAACATGATGGAAGGGAAGGAAGCCAGTGGACAACTGGGGCAGAGAGTATAGGATGGTGGAAAGGGTGCGTAAGAAAAAGCATACTTAATTATTATATTTTCTAATGAGATGGAATTAATATACCATGTGAAGAACTAAGGAAATTTCTCAGGAGGTTCTGGGAGTGGTAGGTTGAAGAGCCCAGAACCCACATCATTGAGGGCAGAAGAAGGGCTGTATACTCCTCCCTAGATCCAAGAACTCCCCTTCCCCTCCTGTGTGTCTCCTGCCCACCTCTCTCAAGAGCCTAACAACCCCTAACCGCAAAGATGGCTACAGGATAGAATTTTTTATTTTCCTACTTTTCTTAACCTGAGCTTCATCTAGGATCAGTCATATATCACTCTTTTCAGGCCAGTTTTGTTGCCCTCCCCACTACTATTACCTCTGCTGTCCTCCTCCACCCAGTGCTGCCCTCCACTGGCCCTGCTTCCTGCTGCTTCCTGGTTTTCTGACTGACCTCTAACACCCTTTGAGAGATCCCCCACCCCATCTTCTGTCTGTCACTGAGGCTTACACTCTCCTCCCAAACTCCTTCTCTTTCTTCTTTAAATCGCCAATCCTTCCCTCATACTCAGAAAAATACTGACCCTTATGCTGACATATACAAGCCCCGCCCCCCCCACAGGAGGCATGGTTGTGATTTGGCTACTAAGGTTTGTGCCATCAGACTCTCAAATATGGACCTCTGTTTCTGCCTCACTCTGAAGGACATGGTAATGGGCTTCTGTTCAGAGAAAGGCAATTTTAATCTCCTGGTGTAGGCTAGTTAAGGGTACGAGGAGAAGTTTTAAATTATACAGAAAACTACAAATTACGTTGTCTCTTTAAGTATAATTCCTTCTATGAAAATCCTTCCCTTAAAAGAAGGATGAAAACAAGTTACAAAGAGGAGACCGATTCTCCTGTTTCAATGTTTACACTCTAAATTTACTAAAAAAAATAACTTTCATAGAAAACAGCTTTTAGAGAAACCAAGTATTATCATGAAGGTGTGGAGAATGAGGTAATTTCCATGTTCCACCTAGAGCAAATTCACTTCCATCCAACAAATACAAAAAAAAAAAAAAAATTTTGTTAATGTGGCGACCCTCTGTTTATATTACAAACTATCCTTGAAAAAACCTTTGGCTGCTAACTAAAAGGTTGGCAGTTGGAATCCACCAGCCGCTCCTTGGAAACCCTGTGGGGAGTTCTACTCTGTCCTACAGAGTTGCTATGAATTGGAATCTACTAAAAGAATACTGGAGTTTTTTTTTTTTTTAATCAATGTATTATAATTTTTTGAAAAACTATAGACTTTTGCTATAAGATAGTACCACCACTGAAATTTTCTGGTGGAGACTTTATTGCCCAGAGTAAATTCCCTAAAGTATGGTCTGTGCCTGGGGAAGAAGAAAGAAACCATGGGGACTGTGGAGGTGGAGGATGGTGGTGATGGACAGGCCTCCAGGGACCCCTGAGACCAGAGACTTAGGTCACAGTTGAGAAACCAGAGCCCAGAGGGCTCATGTAAATTAACTCTCCATTATTGCAAGTCTCAACCCAAGAGGAAAGTGTCACTCAGGGTAGAATATGAGAACAAAAAGCCCAAGCTCCAAGCCCAGGAAGATTCCCCAAGTATCAGCGAGGTCTTTTTCATCAGCTTCTACTAGGCAGAATTCTTACTCAACAAATTACTCCAGAGAAGCAATAGGTCAAATATGAGTATTTTACCCAAGTGTGTAAGATCAATGGGTTAGCCATGGTCTGGCAGACCAGACCAAAATATCTCACACCCCTGTCGGCAACAGGACCCTGGTGTTGAAGCCGAGTTTTTGAAGAAAGTGAGTGCCATCAGGTCTGCTCTCAGTCTAGCCAACACTGAGTCCCTGGTCAGCATCCTGGAGTCCTGGCAAGAAGAGCCAGGCACCTCCAGGAGCATCTGAAGGAGGAGACAGGGGCTGAAGAGGCTACCACACCTACTGGTGCTGCTACTCATGTGGGAGACCTGGCTGCAGAGGGTGCAGGCATGGCCTCAAGATCAAAGGAGAAAGCACCTGAAGACGTGTTAGGACTCTCAGACTGAGAGAAGCAGGATGTCTGGACTGCAAAATATGCACCCTTCAGGGAAGAACTTCATTCAGGCTTCTTAAACCCACCTCACCTGGAAGATCCATCCTTTTAGCCTTGTGCCCCTTTCACGCCCCTTCTAGTACATGGAGAGATCCAGCCCTAGAGCACCAGGATGGAAGAAGCCCCAGGATAGCTGTCCAAAGACATGAGGTCCACTCAAAAGCTCCCCCTGCCAAGAAGAGAAGAGGACAAGACTCATCTGCAGATGAGGTCTCAGGGCCCTGAGAATGAGCACAATGTTTGTAAAAGAAAGAGAAATGGGATTTCAGTGGGACATGGAAGTCTGAGAAAGAGCCTCTGCAAAGATAGCTCTAAGGGAGGTGTGATTGTCAAGGTGGGCTCGTCACTGAGTTCTTTGTAGTACAAGGTACCAGACAGAAGCCAGACTCTGGGGGGAACCTGCCTGCCGGTGAGCAGTGGGCATAAAACCCTAAACCAGTGAGAATCAAATCCCTTCCCAGATCAGTGATGTTTACTTGGTCTTTCTCTTTTCTGTGGTCTAACCTGATCTGTCCTGAGATCAAGGAAGTGGAATAGAAAAGCCTGACTGAGATGAAACGAGCAAAGAGAAGACAAGGCCTACTAAATCTGGTGAAGACAGAACACAGATAACCAAAAGTGAGGATGGGAAGAAACAGATTGAGTTCCAAGTCCCATCCACAGTATCCCAGGGCCTGGGAATCTCTGGTAGTGCCAGAGGTGTGTACTCCCTGGGAGATGAGACCTCAAGTGTCAGAGGAAGCCCTATGGAGCAAAGAAGGGAACGCAGGGCCTCTAGGATGGGCACTTCCATACAGGCTGCCCGTGTGAATTTCTCAGAGTGACCATGACAGATTGAGAGGGACAGTTTGAGGCAAAGGAAAGTAAGTTTTCTGAAGAGGGGTGAATTCCACAGTCTCCTGATAATGAAACAGAAATCTTGTCCTGCTCAGAGGTACTGAGTAGGAGGGATTGTGAATTCCCATCCTGCACAGAGGCTGGCTGGGAAGTTCAACTGTCTAAAGACAATGTGGCCAAAATCTTCTTTATCTTTTAAACTTATATCTTTACCTTCCTGCAAATTCAATCCTGGATAAAAGCCTGGAATATACAAGTGTGGGTTTTTCAGGAGAGCAACAAGGGGAGAAGGAGATAGTGGCATACCAGAGAAAGAGAATAGTAGTCCAATGATCCCTGTGTTACTTAATGAATCACACAAGGTGTCCAGCATTCTTCCTTAACTATAGACATGTACATGCAGTAGATGTTTGAGCAATGACTGAATTAATCCTCACAGAATTCTTTTTGGCCATTACCAGGTATAGAGACCAGAAGAAGTCATTAGTTCCAAGAGCAAGCAATAATTCGCTGGTCTGAATTTTGTTCAGTTTCTGTGTTTGCCCTTCATAGATTGATAAAAGTTTCTGAATCTGGCATTGAAGACAGTGTTTTCTCTATTGTTATGGATTGAATAGTGTCCCCCAAAATGTGTGTCAACCTGGCCAGGCCATGATTCCCAGTATTGTGTGGTTGTCTTCCATTTTCTGATCTGATGTGATTACTTATGTGTTGTAAATTCTAACCTCTGTGATGTTAATGAGGCAGGATTAGAGGCAGTTATGTTAATGAGGGAGGACACAATCTACAGGATTAGGGTGAGTCTTGAGTCAGTCTCTTTTGAGATACAAAGAGAAAAGTGAGCAGAAATGAGAGGGACCTCATACCACCAAGGACGAAGTGCCTGGAGTGGAGCATGTCCTTTTGACCCAGTGTCCACGTGCTGAGAAGTTCCTAGACTAGGGGAAGATAGATGATAAGGACCTTCTCCCAGAGCCACAAAGAGAGAAAGCTTTCTCCTAGAGCTGGTGCCCTGACTTCAAACTTCTTGCTTCTTAAACTGTGAGAGAATAAGTTTCTGTTTGTTAAAGCCATCCACTTGTGGTATCTCTGCTATAGCCACACTAGATAACTAAAAGACATATATAAAACAATAGTCAAAAAAAAAATGTTTTAAATACACACACACATGTATGATGTTATTAAACTTTAAAAGGTTTTACATTCTTATAACACATTTAACAATAGAGATTTGTATATACAAGTTATAATAAGAGCCATCCCCACATAAGTATATTGTACCTGCTCCCCCAAAGTGTCCAATGTGCAAAGATACATATGTACCCTTTTACAAGCTTCTTTTTTGCAGGGACACATGTAAATATGTTCGTTTGTTCGTTTTTATGGAAATTAGGTCACACTACCTATGCTTTTCTCCGAATCATTCTTCACTTGACAATTTCTCATGGTTCCTCTAAATCAGCAGACGTGGAAGGAGCACTATCTTTTTGGTTCTTCTGATTTTTAACTCCCACCACTTTTCTGTCAGTTTGTTGTACTGTGGTGGCTTTCATGTTGCTGCGGTGTTGGAAGCTACGCCACCGGTATTTCAAATACCATCAGGTTCACCTATGGTAGACAGGTTTGAGCGCAGCTCTGGATTTAGACAGGCTAGGAAAGAGGACCTAGTGATCTATTTCAAAAAAAATTGGCCAGTGAAACCTTATGAATAGTAGTGGAACACTGTCTGATTGAATGCCAGAGGATAACCCCTTAGGTTGGAAGGCACTCAAAATATGAGTGGGGAAGAGCTATCTCCTCAAAGTAGATCCCAGTTTAATGACGTTTCCTGATGGGCACAACTCATAATGAGAAGAAACTGATGCAAATATCCTTTAATAATCAGAATGTGGAATGAAGGAATTATGAATCTAGGGAAATTGGAAGTCTTCAAAAATGAAACGGAATGCATAAGGGTCAATATCCTAGGCATCAGCGAGCTGAAATAGCTTGGTTTTGGAAATTTTGACCCAGACAATGATACGTTCTACTATGTCAGGATTGAGATGTTGAAGAGAATGGCATCATATTCATTGATAAAAAGAACATTTCAAGATCTATCCTGAAGTACAACACTACCAGCGATAGGATAATATCCACAGGCCTACCAGGAAGACTAGTTAATAAGACTATTATTCAAATTTACGCACCAGCCATGAATGTGAAAGATGAAGAAGTTGAAGGTTTTTACCAAGTTCTGCAGTTTGAAATTGATCAAACATGATGTATTAATCAATCAAGATGTACTGATAATTACATAATTGGAATGCAAAGTTGAAAACAAAGCAGACAAATCAGCAGTTGGAAAATAAGGTATTGATGACAGAAATGACACTGAAGCTCACATGATAGAATTTGGCAAGACCAATGACTTATTCATTGCACATACCTTTCATCAGGAACATAAACAGTGACTATACTCATGAACCATTCCAGGTGGAATAGACAGGAATCAAATTTGTGGAAAGAGATGATGGAGAAGGTCAATATCATGAGTCAGAATCTGGCCAGGGGCTGACTGCAGAACAGCTGATCAGTTGCTCATATTCACATTCAAGTTGAAGCTGAAGAAAATGAAAACAAGTCCATGAGTCAAAGTATGCCCTTGAGTATATCAAACCTAAATTTAGAGACCATCTCAAGAATAGATTTGATGCACTGCACGCTAATGATAGAAGACCAGATTAGTTGTGGGATGATAGCAAGGACATCATATATGGAAAAAACAAAAAGTCATTAGAAAGACAGGAAAGAAAGAAAAGACCAAAGAGGATGTCACAAGAGACTCTGAATCTTGCTCTTGAACGTACAGTAGCTAAAGAGAATGGAAGGAATAATGAAGTAAAAGAGCTGAATAGAAGACTTGAAAGGGCAGCTGGAGAAGACAAAGTAAAGTATGATAATGTAATGTGCAAAGATCTGGAGTTAGAAAACCAAAAGGGAAGAAAACACCTGGCATTTCTCAATCTGAAAGCACTGGAGGAAATATTCAAGCCTCTAGTCGCAATACTGAAGGATTCTATGGGCAAAAATCGAACAACACAGGAAACATCAAAAGAAGATAAAATGAATACACAGACCATACCAAAAAGAATTGGTCGACGTTCAACCATTTCAGGAGGTAGCATAGGATCAAGAGCTGCTGGTACTGAAGGAACAACTCCAAGCTGCACTGAAGGCATTGGCAAAAAACATGGCTCCAGGAATTGATGGAGTACCAAATGAGATGTTTCAACACACAGACGCAGTGCTGGAGGCGCTCATTTGTCTATTCCAATATATTCGGAAGACAGCTACCTGACCAATTGACTGGAAGAGGTCTATACGTGTGCCCATTCCAAAGAGAGGTGGTCCAACACAATGCGGAAATTATTGAGCAATGTCATTAACATCACACACAAGAAAAATTTTGCTGAATACAATTTAAAAACAGTTGCGGCAGCACATAGACAGGGAACTACCAGAAATTCAAGCTGGATTCGGAGGAAGACATGGAACGTGGGATATCATTTCTGATGTCTGATGAATCTTGGCTGAAAGTAGAGAATATCAGTAAGATGTTTACCTATTTTTGTTTACTATGCAAGCACACTCAACTGTGTGGCTCATGAATATTATGGATAGCTTAGCAAAGAATGAGAATTCCAGAACACTTAACTGTATTCATGCGGAATATGTACATAGACCAAGAGGCAGTCATTTGAGTGGGACAAGGGGATGCTGTGTGGTTTAAAATCAGGAAGTTGTGTGTCATGGTGGTATCCTTTCACCATACTTCTCAATCTGTATGCTGAGCAAATAATCTGAGAAGCTGGTCTGTAAGAAGAAGAACATGGCATGAGTTTTGGAGAAAGATTCACTAACAACCTATGATATGCAGTTGATACGACCTTGCTTGCTGAAAGTAAAGAGGACTTGAAGCAGTTGCTGATGAAGAACAACCACTAAAGCCTTCAGTACGGATTAGACCTCAACATAAAGAAAACAAAAATTCTCACAACTGGACCGATAAGCAACACCATGATAAATAGAGAAAATACTGAACTCATCAAGCATTTCATTTAACTTGAATCCACAATCAATGCCCACAGAAGCAGCTGTCAAGAATTCAAACAATGTATTGCATTGGGCAAATCTGTTGCAAAAGATCTTCTTAAAGTGTTGAGAAGGAAAGATGTCACTTTGAGGACTAAGGTGTGACTGAGCAAAGCCATGATATTTTCTATGACCTCACTTGCTTGAGAAAGTTGGAGAATGAATAAGGAAAACCAAAGAAGAACTGATTCATTTAAAATACAGTGTTGGCAAAGAATACTGAATATACCATGGACTGCCAGAAAAATAAACAAATCCATCTTGGAAGAAGTACACCAAGAATTCACCTTAGAAGCAAGGATAGCGAGACTTCATCTCACGTACCTTGGACATATTTTCAGGAGGGACCAGTCCCAGGAGAGGCTCATCGTGCTTGGTAAAGCTGAGGGTCAGAAAAAAAGAGGAAGGCTCTCAACAACATGAACTGACACAATGGCTGCAAGAATGGGCTCAAACATAGCAATGATTGTGAGGCATCTAACAGCAACAACAACTAACATGTGTATGTATATATGCATATATTTATGTATATGTATGTGTGCGTGTGTGTGTGTATACCCATTGCTGTCAAGTCGGCTCCGACTCATAGTGACCCACAGGACAGAGGAGAACTATCCCACAGAGTTTTCAAGAACTGCCTGGTGGATTCAAACTGCTGACCTTTTCGTTAGCAGCTGTAGCTATTAACCACTACACAACCAGGGTTTCCATATATATATATATATATATATATATATATATATATACATGTACATATGTATATAAACACACACACATATATAAACACACACACACACACACACACACACACACATATATATATATATATCCTCTTCACTAGTTTTGCTCCTCTAGAGATCCCAGGCTAAGACATTTGGTACCTACAGTGGTTCTAGAGGAACCAAATCTTAAGGATGAGTTTTCTGAATTGATCTCAAGTCTGGCTAGTCTTAAAGGCACTGTTGACAGTCTCCAGTAGTAAACAGGCTATTGCTAATCCATGGCGTGAGGTGGCAATAGAAATACACAAAATACCACTACACTGGATCAAATATTTGTGAGAGACAAGGCTCTAGCTGATCACATATTTGATACTTTTCTATAATTTTGTCAGAATGAGAATAATAAGGAAGCTGCTTGGTTGGTTTTGCTTTTGCTAGCCACACTGGTGAAAGAAAGAAATGGGCTCAAAGCTCAAACACCACATACAAGATCTGAAAGCTGCAGCTTGTGCCCAGAAAGAAAACCATATTTCTTATAGTAACAAGGCTAATGCTGCCAAAAATAAACTCAGATTCTTATCATAAGAGTGACTGAATTAAAGAGCCAGTTGAATATCCAGCCTCAAATGGTGTCTGAAGTTAAAGTGAGGGCACTGATTGGGAAGAAATGGGATCCTGAAACTTCAGATGAGGACATATGGGCAGATAGTCAGGAAGCGGGGGACAATGAACCTCCCATTTCTATTGAATCGCTCTTCCTAACAGAACCAGACCTCTTACTCCCATCTGAAGAAATTCTCTATCTTTGTCTGCTAAGCCACCCTTCCCAGTAAAACAATTATCCTTTCCACTTCCATCTGATGAGATTGCCCCAGCTGTGCCTGAAGTGTCTTGTTTGAGTTATCTCCTGGGGTGGTGTCTGGGGCATTGCCTGGGGCATCACCTTAGGCAGATGCCTTATAAGACACGGCTGAACATCCCACTGCCACTGCCCATTTTTGCTTCCAGACCTATACCTAGACTTCAGTCCCAACAAGCCCCAAAAGGTGAACTATGAAGTGTGACCCAGGAGAAGGTATGCTAAACTCCAAAAGAACTGCTTGATTTTTCCAATATATACATACAGAAACCAGGTGAATTGGTGTGGGAATGGCTATTATGGGTGTGGGATAATGGTGCAAGCAACATAAAGGTAGATTAGTATGAGTTTATTGATATAAGCCCAGAAGCATAGATTCTTCATTCAGTGTTTCAGCTTGAGAGGTTAGAAAAGGATCTAATGGTTTATTAGGTTGGTTCTCTGAAGCAAGGATTAAGTGGTGGCCTACAATAAATCAAGTGGAAATGGCAGATCTGCCATTGTATACTGTTGGAGAAGGTATCCAAAGGATGAGGGAAATTGGCATGTCAAAATGGATTTCTTAGGCTGAACCCACGGACCCGCACATGGAGTGCCCAGAGGACTCTCTTTTTACCGTAGCGGTGAGGTACAAATTTGGGAAGGGAGCCCCAGCATTATTGAAGACTTCTGTGGTTGCTATTTTATGTAAGTAAGAGTCCACAGTGAGAACTGCCCTAACTGAATTAAGACACCTAACTATAATGCAGTTGACTGGACCCCATGGTGGTAGCATCCAAGTGGCCGCACTCAATCAACAAACACAAGGTGGGTGTGGTTACCATAATGGACAGCAGAGTCAAAGCAGTAATCAGAATAGTCTGTTGCATGGATTTATGGCATTGCCTACTTAGTGATAGTGTCCCTGGAAGTGAAAGAGCTAGGAAATCTACATCTTCTTGAACCTAATGTCTTAGATATCTAGTGCTGCTATAACAGAAATATCACAAACGGATGACTTTAACAAAGAAAATTATTCCCTCACAGTCTAAGAGGCTATAAGTCCAAATTCAGGGTGCCAACTCCAGGTGAGGGCTTTTTCTCTCTGTCAGTCCTAGCAGAAGGGCTTTGTCACCAATCTTCCCCTGGACAAGAAGCTTCTCAGCACAGGGATCCTAGGTCCAAAGGTTGCACTGCTCCTGACACTTCTTTCTTGGTGGTACTGAGGTTCCCCCTGTCTCTCTGCTCTTTTCTCTCTTTTATATCTCAAAAGAGATTGGCTTAAAACACAACTTACTCTTGTAGATTAAGCCCTGCCTCCTTAACATAACTGCTTCAAATCCTCGCTCATGAACATCATAGAGGTAAGATTTACAATACACTGGAAAATCACATCAGCTGACAAAATGGTGGATAATCGCACAATACTGGGAAGCATGGCCTAGTCAAGTTGATATACATTTTTGGAAGACAGAATTCAATCCATAACACCTAGTATGCAGCCATCGACCTGTTAAAAAAGCCATCGGCCTTTTTCTCCATACCTGTTTCGAAGTATCATCAGAAACAGTGTGCCTTCTCTCTGACCAGAGTGTATAAGTTCCAAATAATGTAGAGGAATTTCCGTTACGTTTTCTCTATCCTACCATTATTTGGCCTCATAGGCAGACCCAGTCACTTAATCGCATGGCAGAATGAAGAGATTAAAGCCCCAACATTCTTGCCAGTGGACCAGGAAGGTAGCTTCTCAGACAGCAGAGAGCCTCAGAGAGACAGAGACCAGGCGGCTCAAGAGAGGGATACCATAAAGTTGTTTTTCATACCCCTCCCCACTCCCACAGTTGCATATGCTTTGCTCTGACCCTAAGAAGTAGATCAATCCTTTGAGAACTGCATTATGGGTTAGAACACCAACAAGGTCCCAGACTGAGTGACGCTCCCATAGATTACATCCAAATATCACTGCAAAGTCTTCAAAATCTGAACTGACATCTGAGCCACAGCATACAGAAGGTGGGAAAGAACCTGCAACCTAAACATAACTGGGTCATGTGATTGCTAAAATAAACAACATCAACATTTTCTGTAAGATTTAAGTAAGGCACACAGTCTTGGAATCATAGACAAAAACTTTAAAAAGCTATTTTAACCACTCTCAAGAAGTAACAGGCACACTTGAGATAAATAGAGAAATAAATAGAAACCAATGAAATGAAAATTTTAGACAGGAAACACACAATAATAGAGATAAAAAATTCACTTGATCTTCTCAACAGCAGAATGCAGTTGACAGACAAAAGAATCAATGAGTTGAAAACAGTTCAATAGAAAATATCCAATCTGAAAACAGAGAACAAAGATTAAAAAAAAATGAACAGAGCCTCAAAAAATATCCAAAAATATCTAACATTTATTTATTGGAATTTCATAAGGTGTAAAAAAAATATGTGGTGTAGGAAAAAGTATTTGAAGAAATACTGGCTCAACGCTTTCCCAATTTGTTGAAAGACATAAACTTACAGATTCAACAAGCTATGCAAACTGCAATAAGTTAAACTCAAATAATTTTATGCCCAAATGCCTCACTGTCGGTTGTGGAATAACAAGGACCAAGAAAATATCTTCAAAGAAGCTAGAGAGAAAACAACTCATTTCACACAGGAAAAACAATTGCAATGACTCTGTATTCATCATCAGAAGCTATGGAGGCCAAAAGGCTGTGAAAACAACATTTTTTCAACACTGAAAGAAAGGAAACATTAACCCAGCTTTCTATATCCTGTTATTTCCTTCATGTGTAAAGGAACAATACTAACATTCTCAGGTGAAGGAAAGTTAAGGGAATTCATCGCCACCAGACTTGTTGTAAATGAAACATTAAAGGAAGTTCTTCAGGTGGTAGACTTGGAATTTCAGGAATTATGGAAAGCAACAAAGTGGAAAGTACCTTCTGAAGTTCGCCCTTCAGCCAAAGATTAGACAGGTCTATAAAACAAACAATAACACAAGTGAAGAAAGTGATACTTAGTTCAATCATGTGCATGAGACCAAAAGTGCAAAACCGACCCAAAAGCACTGAAAAGAGGGCAGGATGGAACAGGAATCATGGCGGATGGAAATGGGGAACTGGAGCATAGGAGAGTGCTCACACATCATGAGGACTGCAACCAATGTCACAAAACAATTGTGTATAAATGGTTGAACGAGAAACTAACTTGTTCTGTAAAGTTTCAAGTAAAGCGCAATAATAAAAAAAAAAGTGATAGGTATCTGGGTAAACATATTATGCCATCCCTGCTGTCACTGTACAACACGGCGCAGGAGTCTCCTCTTTGGAAAGATTTTCTAGCCTATTGGAAACACTTTGGAATACGCTCTTGGTGGCAAATTAGTATTAGAGAATGGGGTTAATTTTGAAAATATCTGAGATGTTTGTACTCAATACGGTGAATAAACTGGATAATAATGTTTTCAAAGCTAAATGAGGTGTTCTAACAACAACAACAACAACAAAATAGGCCTGAATTCCTATGTGGGCCATGAGCCTGCTCCAAAGGCCTTCTCCAGAGAGGCATTTCAGGCATGTCTAGAGCAGCAGGAGCACAGGGGAATGTATGTATCAACACCCCCCACCCCAGGGCCTTCTCTGAAGGGTAAGTACCTGCTTTAGTACTAAGCTTAGGGGTTCATAGTCATTCTGCATAAGGTGTTCGGGTTCAAGTCTGTAATCCAGCTGGGATTCTGTGTGTGCTGCATCTCTGCATCAAAAGAACATGCTTCTAGGAGCAGAATGCCAGGAGAGAGGCAGTTGGGCAGCTGGGGGTGGGGGGTGCTGTGCAGACAGGGGTGCCTGAGGGAGGCACAATATAGTCATTCTGCACGGGTTCTAGTCATTCTGTACAAGAATTAGAATGCTCCCACCAGTGCACAATAGTTTACATGCAGGACATAAACAAAGTGACTCAAGGACAAAGTCGAACAGTAAACCAATCTACTCCCTGTCAGTCCTTACCTGAGAAGGTCTTCATGAGGATTTCCGGGGATGGAGAAGGACACAGTAAACGCTAACTGATTTTACCTCTTCCTTCCTCAAGAAACAGGAAATGGTGTTAAGATGTCGGTGTCAAGCCCCAAACTTCTCTTCTGGTCTGTATCTAAGGTTTATAATAAAACTGGGAACCAGGCAATCAGCCCTGAGCAGACAGACCTAGGAGTATTTCTAGTGCCCCACACCTTTGAGTTCCTGTGAGATCCTGTTCCTAGTCACTACATTAGCAGAGGAGCTGAATGAAATTCCTTGTTTTAAGGCAACTTGGGCTTAAAGCAGGCACTTATTGCTAAAGGCGTATTTCTTTGTGTTAATTTATGATCCTAAACAAATCCGGAGTTTGGAGCTCATTTTGATAATTCCTCATTAGTCTGCGTAGACAAGAGTCTGCTTACAGTCAGTGATGACAGTGGAGGAAACAAAGTCCCTAGCCCAGAGGAAGGACTGCTCCCCAAATTTGGGTCAATGCCCCTGGGGAACATCGGGGAGGTGCACTGTGGCCTCTGTGGCTTTGCCTTCTGCTCCTGGAATTGCACCCTGGGGGCCTCCTTATGCGGACCCAGAGTCCGTGGGTGACCACAACTCCCACCCTACGGGGTCATCGTCCGGACGCACTTTGTGATACGCTTCCTGCCCTCCTTCCCAGCATAAGCGCTGCGATCACACGTGGCAGAACCAGTTCCCAGGTCCAGACCCTAGGCCTTGCCCTCCATGGCCTTAGGCTTCCCCTAGTCCTGGTGGAACCCGCAAGCCTGGCAGGTTCAAGGTTAGCACCTGGCTGGGTGGGCTTGGGCCTGTCTCAAAAGGCTCATGGCGCACGCAGGTTCCTCCTCTTTGGAGCCTGTGGGCTTGCAGTGGGCAGCCCGGCATCTCCTGCCTCCCTCGGGTTCCCTCTATGAGCAGCAGCTCCCCTCCCTGCCACGCCACCAACCGCTCAACAGTCGCACTGCCTGCTTTCTGCTTCTAGAAGCTTGTTCTTTTGATGAACACATGCAGCACACACAGAATCCCAGCTGGATTACAGACTTGAACCTGAAACGCACAACTTTAAAACTACTAGATTGGGGCTGGGGGGGGGGGGTTGGCAGTGAAAAAAGGAAAAAATTTAAGAAAAGAACAATTACGAAAAAAGTATTAGAAGACTGTATCCTCACATTTGGACTCAAGAAGGCTGCGGATACACAACTGTTTAGAGAGCCTACTGTTGTATATTTCTTTGCAAATAAGTCTTAGATGAGGCAATTGGTACTGGCAATAGTTGCAGAGCCTGACTTTGGGGAAATCTGGGATTGATGAACTGGCTTGCATGAGGCTACAAGCCCTGATAATCAATACTTAAAGATGAGATTTGAGCAACCTATAACATGCATCAGAATTTTTTCTAAGTAAATTAGTACCAGAAGATGCCTTTAACAACTAAATAAAATGGGTCAGTAGTTCAAGATCTCCCTACAAAGAAAATGGTAGACCTAGATCGTTTCCAGTCAGGTTCCAGCAAACATGCAAGAAAAAGTAATTTTAATCTTTTACATAGTCAACAGAGATTAGAAAACCATGAGATACTCCCCTAACTTGATCCTTAAGGCTAGTTTAAAAAAGATAACAAATTAGAGAAGGATGGTAGAAGAAGAGTTAGAGGACAAGCACACTCAGTAACTGAGATGCAAAACCCTACATAAGATGCCAGCAAAGTATAAACCATGTAACATGCCATGATCAAGGCGGTTTATTGTAGGCATACAAATTTGAGTGAACATTAAAGATTTAATAATTTCATTCACCACATGCATAGGTGAAAGAAGAGAAGACATATGTTCACCTCAAGAGATGGGGGCAAAGCAGGTTGATAAAATCCAATCACACGGAGAGATAAGGACTAGGAGCAAACATGGAACAGAAAAGGAGTCCCCAAACGTGGAAAACCACAACTAGCATGATAGTTCATGGTGACGTGTGGGACATTCTCTTTAAAATTAATAAACAATAAAATAAGGATGCTTCTATCATTATTTTTATTAAACATTTAACAGTGGAAGTGTAAGCTAGTACAAAAAGAGAAAAAGTATAACTGCTATTTATAGATTATAAGACTGTCTCCACTGAAAACTGTAGAAAATATTGGAATTAATAGTAATCATAAATAGAAAATAAATTGAAATTTCAATGCATCAGCATCAAGCGGACTCTGTCATAACTCTTAGGTGAAAGCAAAGGACACTGATAGGGAAAGAGGAGGTTCAGGTGGGCTAGACCAAGGAGGGAAGAAAATTGTTCTGCACTGGGGTGAACTTATAAGTACGGGTATGTGTGTTAGTTACCTAGTCCCTCCATAATAAAAAATAACAACTGGATGGCTTTAAAGAACAGAAATTTATTTTTTCATAGTTCAGTAGGTAGTAGTTCAAATTCAGGGCATGTCTTTAGTGGGAGGTCCTTCCTTGTCTACCTCAGCTTCTAGTAGATGCCAGCAATCATTTGTGTTCCTGGCCTTGTGGATGCATCTGTCTTCTTTGTCTGTCTTCCTTTTCGCCTGTTTGTGTCTGTGTGTATTCTGCTCCTTTTATAACTAAGAAGAGTTAGGCTTAGGACCCACCCTACATTGGTATGACCTCATTCACATAATAAAAGGAGGCCCCCTATTTCCAAACAAGGTCAGATTTACAGGTACAGGGGTTAGGATTTCCACATACATTTTGGAGGGACACAATTCAATCCCTAACAGTTGATTTACCAGATATTCTGGATTGAGAGTACTCGCATGAACAGCTGAGAGTGGTTCTAATTCTTTGCCACATTCGTTGGCTGAAACTTGTCTCAATGGTCACCCAAAGGAATGCTGGAGCAATTTATTGTGTAGGCCCTGGCCAACCATTCCTAAGCATGTCCATTGTGTGGAAAAACACCACTCCCATCACCGAAGCCTTGAGAAATTCATTGATAAGAATGGAATGGTGGTTGGAACCAGGAATTGTTTTATAGCCTAGATAACGTGGTGTAGCTGTTAGACATCCACATGGTGATGTCAGGTAATAAAACTTCACCCCACATGGAGATGTCAAGGATACTACCAACAGCTAATGGTCATTGAGCACCTACACTGGTACCAGGCACTTTCGTGCTTTTTCTTTCATATTTGCTTTTCATGATGGCCATATGAGGAACATATCAGTATAATGCATAAAGTGGTCAATACGGATTGTTAGGCTGACATTTGAATATATAAGTCTGGACCAGGAGGAGTTTCAATGGATGGAAGTATAAACCTCACGTCCTTAGCTACAAATAGACAGCGGTGAACTCACTGAGGCATCCTAGAGAGAGGGTGTCAATAGGGAGAAAGGGGTAAGTACTGAACCCGAGGGTACTCTGGTATCTAGAAGCCTGCCAGGTGAAGAGCAGCCAACAAAGCTCTCTGAAGTCCAGTGCGGTTCCTGGAGGGTTATCTGTCCTTTGTCTCTGTTACATTTCCCCAGTGCTCCTCCCACCTGCACTGGGTTGTCCCCTCCACAATGACAGGGACAGTGCGTACCTTTCACCACTGTATCTGCATAACATAGACTATTTCTGGCCCATGGAATATATTTACTGAATGAAAAATAAACAAAGGATAAGTGCATGAAATCATAGTTGATATCTTAGAATACATTAAGGGGCTTCCTGAGTAAGAGGGAGAAAAATTGATCAGGGCTGCTTCTGATATCATCTCTTAGGTGTAAAGAGTGTTAAACAATAGTTAAACAAAAAGATTTAAAGGCAGAGATGTATGTTAAAAAGATGTAAGTATAGCTTGAAGATTACTAGAAACACGCACATTTATTATTGCAACTATAGTCAAATTGCTAAAAACATACACTACATGCACACAGAATATTATAAAGTAATTTAATGGCCTCATTAAAAAAAAACTTTATCATGGGAAAGGGCTAATACTGAATGAAAATATCAGGATATAATCTTTGTTAATATACATAAATGTGTATTCTAATACACACATAAAACCAGTTGCCATTGAGTCAATTCTGATTCATGATGATTACCAAGTGTGCCAGAGTAGAACTGTACTCCATAGGGTTTTCAGTGGCTGAGTTTTCAGAAGTAGACTGCCAGACCTCTCTTTCATAGCACCTTTGGGTGGTCTTGAACTCCAACTTTCTGTCAGCACCTCAACATATTAACCATTTGCATCAACCAGGGTCTCTAATTCACATACATGCCAATATAAGCAAGGTAACAGACATACCAGAATGTTAATAATTTATTCTATGTCTTAGGTATGTTTTCTTGTTATTTATTGCATATGTTCCCATTGCTTCCAAGTTTTCAAGAAATAGAATGTACTTCTTCTATAAGCAGGAAAAATTCATGAGAGAATTTTAAGTAATAAAATAATTAACAGAAACAGAATGAGTAAATCTGTGGCAAGGCAGCCCATGAACCCAAGATTACAGTAACACTGGTATGAAAAGCAGAATTGAGGAGTCCTGAAGCTCAGTAGTCCCATGCATCCATCAGGAAAGAGGGAAGAGCAAATAAACAAGGAGAAAATACAGTAAGCCAGAGGAGTGGGAGGCCTCTGTTGTGGGCACAGTTTGAGATTATCCACTTTCATCATACAAACGTTTTTCTTATCCTGGATTTTAATGGTACTGTGTTATAAAAACAAATGATAAAATAAAGTATAATAAAAGAATAAATCTCATCAGCGGACTACTATCATTTTCCCAGCCACTGAGGAGGGCAGGAGACACACATGGGAAAGAAGATGGAGCAGTGTGAAGACTCACGTTAAGTGGGTCACGTTAAGAGAGTGTTTCTGAGACAGGCCTTAGCTGCTACCAGCTAGGGAAGTAGGCAGCCATGCAGGACCAAGCAGAAGAAACAGCACATTATTTCTGAGACCTACTCCAGCTCATAACAAATTATGAAGAACATTGGGAAGAATGAGAATTCCAGAACAGTTAATTGTGCTCATAAGGAACCTGTACATAGAACAAGAGAAAGTCATCTAAACAGAGCAAGGAATACTGGATGGTTTAAACTCAAGAAAGGTGTGCATCACCATTGTATCCATTCACCATACCTATTCAACCTGTATGCTGAGCAAATAATCCAAGAAGCTGGACTGTATGAAGAAGAATAAGGCATCAGGATTAGAGGAAGACTCATTAATAACCTGAGATTTGCATATGACACAACCTTCCTTGCTGAAAGTGAAGAGGCCTTAAAGCACTTACTGATGAAGATCAAGGACTACAGCCTTCAGTACGGATTACATCTCAACATAAAGAAAACAAAAATCCTAACAACTGGACCAATAAGCAACATCATGATAAAGTGAGAAAATGTTGACGTCATTAAGGGCTCCATTTTGCTTGGATCCACAATAAACACCCACTGAAGCAGCAGTCAAGAAATCAAACGACACATTGCATTGGGCAAATCTGCTGCAAGAGACCTCTTTAAAGTGTTCAAAAGCACAGATGTCACCTTGAAAACTAATGTGCGCCTGACTCAAGCCATGGTGTTTTACAGAATACCCTAAAGAACTATGGAGTAAAACCCTCTTATCGAAGGTAGAGTTTCTTTAGGAAGCACTGGGTGGGTGTGAGATTATTAAAAGGAGGATTGTGTGTGTACAGGAATGTAAACTTGAAAGCTAAACAAAGTGTGAGTCATGATTCTTATGAAGGGCTATTAGACTACTAAAAGTTAGGACTTCTATTCACCTTCTATGCCACTGATATTCCAAATACCTGCTTCCTTACCCATGGTGGACAGGTTTCAGAGAAGCTTTTTGAGGAAAACATACTAAGAAGTAAGGACTGGCAACCTATTTCAGAACATTAGTCAATGAAAACCCTATGGATCACAGCAAAATATTGTCTGATGTAGTATTGGAAGATGAGCCCTGTGATAGTTAAGGTTGTATATCAACTTACCTGAGTTATGATTCTCAGTGCTTTGGCAGTTGAGATGTAGTTTGGTAGCAATGTAGTGATGTAATCACCTCCATAATGAGATGTGATATACTATAATCACTTCCATGATGAGATCTGTTATTAGCAACCAGTCAGATGAAAGGGAATTCCCTTATGGGTGTGGCCTGTATCCAATATAGGTGGAATTTCTGGCAGTCTCAATGGGCTTTTGCTCGCTCTGGATCCTGCAGCTGGCTCCTGTTCATCTAAACTCCAGTTCTTGAGATTTAAGCTAGCAGCTTACTTGCATATCTTGGGATATGTCAGCCTCCACATCCTGTGAGACAGAGGTCTGCTGTCTGGCCTGCTGATTCTGGGTTTGCCAGCCGCTGCAGCTATGTGAGTCAGAAGAAATCTCCAGCTGGACCGACAGACTTAGGACTTTCTAGCCTCTACAACTGCATGAGCCATTTCCTTGATATAAATCTGTCTACATATATATTTATACACTTAACTGGTTTTGTTTCTCTGGAGAACCCTGCCTAGGACAAGCCCCTAGGTAGGAAAGCACTCAAAATACACAGTGTCCACAATAATGGACTAGAGTATACCAAAGATCATGAAGATAACTCAGGACCAGGTAACGTTTTGTTCTGTTGTACTTGGCATCACCATGAGTCAAAGCCAACTCAACAACAACTAACAACAACGAATTCATCAAAATACATCAATAAGAAAAGGAAAGTGTGACCCCAGAGTAGAAGTCCTTGGGTGGAGCAAATGGTTAAGTAACTACTAACAAAAAGATTGACAGTTTGAACTCACTCAGGATAGCCTTGGAAGAAAGGTGTGATGATCTGCTTCTGAAAGTTCACAGCCTTAAAAACACTATGGAGAGCAATTCTACTCTGCAACACATGAGGTCGTCATAAGTCAGAATCGACCCAATGGCAAGTGGTTAAAGTTATTTACAATACATACATCCTACTGAGGGCTTGGTTCCATAATATATAAAGAACAATGGAAAATTGATACAAAAAAAAAAAAAAGGAGACAGTTCAAGAAAGAAATAAGCAGGGCAGGGCCAAGATGGTGGAATAGACGCTTCCAGCAAGCTCTCTTACAACAAACACCCCAAAAAACGAGCGAAATGAGTATATTTATGACAAGCTAGGAGTCCTGAACATCAAAGGCAAGGTTAGAAAACGAACTGAGGGGCAGGGGGAGTAAGACACAGTTAAGAAGCAGAAAGGAATTACTGGAACTGAATCGCATGGAGCCCTCAGGCACCATTTCTGGGAGTGGCGGGCGGCAGCCTGGTACTAGTGTTCAGCCATAGTTTCCACAGGGAAAAGCAGCCAGCCACACAGCCTACTCACACCTCCAGAACCAGAGAAGAATGGTGATCTCTGCAAAAGCTAAGTACTAGCAATATTTTACTGCACCCCCCCCCCCCACGTCCAAGCTGGATTCAGCAGCTGATTTCCCCGGGCCTGAAATAGGCACTGTTGAGTGCCTAGAGCCATCCACCCAGCCTTGGAGAAGAAATAAATTTGCAAATGGGGGAATAAAAATTTGCCAGCTCCACTAACCAGGGGAGCTCAGGACAGAAGCAGCTCCTGTCCAGGCATAAACAGTCCATGGACTTTGAGTACATTCCTCTCTGCATGGACATGTGTGGACCTATATCAGGAGAATAGGCTCTTGTTGGCAGAGAACAACTGTTTCAGCTGTGTGGCGGAGAGGTGGGTGTTCAATGTTTGACATTGCTTTGCCTATTAAACAGGGTCCTCACCCACCCACATCACGGGCCTAAGGACTGTTTGCTCCACTTAGGTCACCAAGCCACCTGCAACAGGGGACCAGGGATAACTGGTACCTCCCAGCCCTTACAACCAAAAATATGGGGTGCCAATGGTCAGTCTGCAGAACGCACCTACCTGTACACTCTGGAGTACAGGGTCATGCTTTCCTCAGAGACACTTGGGGGGTGATTCTCAGCTCCCTGCCTCATTCAGAGCGTGACACCCTGCTGCAACCAGATACCGGTACCTACACCAATCACCCAAGCCCCTCTACGACTGTAAGACAGAGCCTGTACCACACACTTGATGATCAGCTACCTGGACATCTGAGGTGAATTCATACAAGAAAACGAATGGGCTCCTGAGCTGATCTACTTGATAACAGCTCTAGCCCTATGGGGACAGGACATCAGAGCTCCAAAGGCAAAAATAACCAAAGCTAGCTCACTTAAGCAACCAGTTTGAGCATATCAAAACAAAACAAAGCAAGAAGGTATAACACAGAAAGCAAACATAAAATAAACTAATACGATAACTTATAGATGGCTCAGAGACAACAGTCAATATCAAGTTACATAAAAAAAGAGAGCATGTTCACCTCAACAAGCTCTCAAAACAGAGGATCAAGTGATCTTCAAGATGAAAGTGGCTTCCTGGACTTACCAGAGGCAGGATACAAAATAAGGCAACAGGAAGGAAATCAGGGAATATGCAGAACAAGCCAAGGAATGCACAGATAAAGCAGTTGAAGAAATTAAAAAGATTATGCAGTAACATAATGAAAAATTTAATAAGCAGGAAAAATCCATAGACAGAGAGAAATCAGAAATTCAGAAGACTAACAATAAAATTACAGAAGTAGACAAATCGATAAAAAGTCAGAGGATCAGAATTGAGCAAGTGGAAGGCAGAATTTCTGAACTTGAAGATGAAGCACTTGGCACCAATATATTTGAAGAAAAATCAGATAAAAGAATTTAAAAAAATGAAGAAACCTTAAGAATCATGAGTGACTCTATCAAGAGAAATAACCTACGAGTGATTGGAGTACCAGAACAGGGAGGGATAACAGAAAATACAAAAAGAATTGTTGAAGATTTGTTATCAGAAAAACTCCCTGATATTGTGAAAGATGAGAAGATATCTATCCGAGAAGCTCACAGAACTCCACATAAGGTAGAAGTTAAAAGAAAGTCACCAAGACGTACTATAATCAAACTTACCAAAAACAAGGATGAAGAGAGAATTTTGAGAGCAGCTAGGGATAAACGAAAAGTCACTTACAAAGATGAGCCAATAAGAATAAACTCGGACTACTCGGCTGAAACTATTCAGGCAAGAAGGCAATGGGATGAGATAAATAAAAACTTAAAGGAAAAAAAATGCCAGCCAAGAATCATCTATCCAGCAAAACTGTCAATCAAATATGAAGGCAAATTAGGACATTTCCAGATAAATAGAAGTTTAGGGAATTGGTAAAAACCAAACCAAAACTACAAGAAATACTAAAGGGAGTTTTTTGTCTAGAAAATCAATAATATCATGTATCCACCCAAGACTAGGACACTGGACAGAGCAATCAGAAGTCAACCAAGACATGCAAATCACAAAAATAAATCAAGAAAAAAAACCCACTAAAAACAGGGAAACAGTAATGTTATTATGTAAAAGAAGACAACACTAAAAGAATAAAGAGGGACTAAGAATTTTTTTTTTTTTTTAAGAAATGTAGTCATAGATCTTCTATATGGACAAGAAGACAAATGATACAAAAAAAAAGTTAGGTTTAAATTTAGAAAAATAAGCGTAAATAATAAGGTAACCACAAAGGAGACAAACTATCCTACACATCAAAATAAAATAATAATAATAAAAAAGATTCAGCAGAAAAAAAAACAACAACGAACATGAGGAAAGGACAATATATAAAGATAATCTACTCAGCATATAAAGTTAAGTGGGAAAGAAAACTGTCAACATCACACAAAAAGGGACTTCAAAATGATAGCACTAAACTCATAAAGATACCTATCCATAATTACTCTGAATGTAAATGGACTAAATGCACCAATAAAGAGACAGACAGTGGCAGAATGGATTAAAAAACACGATCCATCTGTATGCTGTCTAAAAGAGACACACTTTAGACTTAGAGACACAAACAAACTAAAACTCGAAGGATGGAAAAAAATATATCAAGCAAACAACAATAAAAAAAGAGCAGGAGTGGCAATATTAATTTCTGAAAAAATAGACTTTAAAGTGAAATCCATCCCAAAAGATAAGGAAGGACACTATGTAATGATTAAACAGACAATATACCAAGAAGATACAACCATATTAAATATTCATGCACCCAATGACAGGGCTGCAAGATACATAAAAAAAAAACTCCATCAGCATTGAGAACTGAGATAGACAGCTCCACAATAATAGTAGGAGACTTCAACACACTACTTTCGGTGAAGGACAGGGCATCCAGAAAGAAGCTCAATAAAGACGTGGAAGATCTAAATGTCACAATCAATCAACCTGACCTCCTAGATACAAACAGAACACTCCACCCAATAGTAGCCAAGTATACTATCTTTTCTAGTGCACATGGAACATTCTCTAGAATAGAAGACATATTAGGTCATAAAGCAAGCCTTTGCAGAATCCAAAACATCAAAATATTACAAAGCATCGTCCCTGACCATAAGACCATAAAAGTGGAAATCAATAACAGAAAAAGCAGGGAAAAGAAATCAAACACTTGGAAACTGAACAATACCCTGCTCAAAAAAGACTGGATTATAGAAGACATTAAGGATGGAATAAAGAAATTCATAGCATCCAATGAGAATGAAAATACTTCCTGTAAGAACTTCGGGACACAGTGAAACCAGTGCACAGAGGCCAATTTATATCAATAAATGCACACATCCAAAAGAAGAAAGGGGCAAAATCAAAGAATTATCCCTACAACTTGAACAAACAGAAAAAGAGCAACAAAAGAAACCCTCAGGCAAGAGAAGAAAACAAATAATAAAAATTAGAGCAGAGCTAAATGAAAGAGAAAACAGAAAAACAATTGAAAGAATTAACAAGGCCAAAAGCTGGTTCTTTGAAAAATCAACGAAATTGATAAACCACTGGCCAAACTGACAAAAGAAAAGCAGGAGAGGAATCGAATAATCTGAATAAGACATGAGATGGGCGATATTACAGCAGACCCAATAGAAATTAAAAGAATCAGATCACTATGAAAAATTGTACTCTAACACATCTGAAAACCTGGAAGAAATGGACGAATTCCTAGAAACTCACTACCTACCTAAACTAACAAAAACGGTAGAATAAGTAAATAGACCCATAACAAAAGAAAAACTTGAAAAGGTACCCAAAACTCCCAACAAAAAAAAAAAAGCCCTGGCCTGGATGGGTTCACTGCAGACTTCTACCAAATTTTCAGAGAAGAGCTATCACCACAACTACTAAAAGTATTTCAGAGCATAGAAAAGGACAGAATACTCTCAAACTCATTCTACGAAGCCAGCATATCCCTGATACCAAAACCAGGTAAAGACACTACAAAAAAAGAAAATTACAGACCTATATCCCTCATGAACTCAGATGCCAACATCCTCAACAAAACTCTAGACAATAGAATTCAACAACGTATGAAAAAAAAAATAATTCACCACAACCAAGTGGGATTCATACCAGTTATGCAGGGATGGTTCAACAGTAGAAAAACGATTAAAGTAATCCATCATATAAATAAAACAAAAGACAAGAATCAAGTGATTGATTGATGCAGAAAAGACATTTAACAAAGTTCAACATTGATTCGTGATAAAAACTCTCAGCAAAGTAGGAATACAAGGAAAATCCCTCAACATAATAAAGGGCTATTGGTAGCCAACATCATCTTATTGGAGGGAGCCTGAAAGCATTCCCTTTGAGTTTGGGAACCAGAGAAGGATGCCCTTTATCACCACTCTTATTCAACATTGTGCTGGAGGTCCTAGCCAGAGCAATTAGTCTAGATTAAGAAACAAAGGGCGGAGGGGAACAATTAGGCAGACTAGGTAGAAGCTACTGCTGATGTCTCTTGCAAGAAAGACTCGAAAAAACAAATGAATTGATTACATACATGACAATCTACGAACCCTGGCCAATGAAACACAGATCTAAGGAGTTGACCTGAGTGACAGGGGAGTGAAAAGCTGCACGCTGTTCAGCAACTGCTTCTGGAGCCGGTGTCCCGAGCCATAGCCTTGAGTTCTCGCGGTTCCCTGGTGCCAGAGTGGTGGGGCTGATCATGGCTTACTGAGACAGGGCAAGCATGAGACACAGCTCTAAGCCCCTGGAGTAACCTCAGTGGGGACCAAGCCAGCACACGCAGGCTGCACACCAAAGCTGCTGACAGGAGAACAAGGAAACACAGGGAACCAGTGACTGGTTTTGGAGCCTGGAGCGCACTGTCCCAGACAGAATACCTTGGAGCCGTGTTTTCGACTAAGAGCGGAGGAGCTGATCGTGGCTTCCTGAGACAGCGAAAGCATGGAATGCAGCCCTAATCTTCAGGGGCATTCTCGACCCAGCCAGTGCACACAGGATACACATCACTCTGGAATCTCAGATAAAACAGTTCTCACCAAACAAGATAAGTAACTTTGTCTATATTGCCACACTACTCTCTTCTGTCTACCTGATCCCTCCCCTCCCTGCCCCAGCTGGCTTCATCAACACTGGAATTTTCTGGGTCAGGGAGTGAAGTGTTCTGTGGGGGTTTTGTTTGTTTTTCTTCTTTTTCTAACCTATTCTCCTGGACTGAGAGAAAAATCCTTTCCTGACTTCCCTAAACTGGGAAAATAATACAGAACCAGCTGCAGCCAAGCATAAGAGATCCACAGTCTTTGGCTTTCATCCCTACAGGGAACCAGATGGCTATTATAAAGCAAAGGCAATTCTCATAGAGATCTGACTGTCATTGTTTTAGCTGAGGAGTGGAAAGGCAACTTTTGGAGGTCTGCTACCTCTCTACCTACTAAACAGAGCCCTCACTGATCCACAACAAGGAACTGACAGCTGAAGCTCCACCCACACCATCTAGCCACCTGCTAAAGGGGTCTGAGGATAGCGACGCCAAGAAATCTTCAGAGATACAACCATTGCATGCCTAAGGTACAGCTGCAGAGCCCACCCACCAGAGAGCGCGAGAGAATAGAGACACTCCTACTTCACTGGCACATGGAAGAAGGCTGTCAGAACCCTGTCCTCCTCGGAGCGTGACCCCCTTCTGCTATTAGAATCTGGTGCATACAACCATCACCACTACTCTTCTAAGTTAATAGGTGAGAGTCTACACCACACACTAGGTGACTCACTATCAGGGCACATAAGCTGATTGTATTAAAAAATACTGAAAGGACTCATGGGCTCATATACCTGGTAACAGCTCAAATCATCTGGTAATAGGACATAAGTGATTCAAAGGTTACAACAATCAAGATAGCACAATCTAGTAGCCCATCTGGGTGTACTGAAAGAAAACAAAACAAGAGGATAAGGCTCAGTTGGCAAATATAAAATAAATCATTAGAATATGTTACAGATGGCTCAGAGACAGCAGTCAATATGAAATCACATAAAGAAGGAGACCATGAGTCCTTCCACAAACCCCCAAATCAAAGGATCAAAATCTTTCCCAAATGAAGATACATTCTTGGAATTGCCAGATGTAGGATATAAAAAATTAATATACAGAATGCTTCAAGACATCAGAGATGACCTCAGAAATGAAATAAGGCAATCTACAGAAAAAGCCAAAGAACACACTGATAAAGCAATTGAAGAAATCAAAAAAGATTACTCAAGAACATAGTGAAAAAATTATTAAGCTGCAAGAATCCATTAAGAGACAGCATTCAGAAACCCAAAAGATTAACAATAAAATTACAGAATTAGGCAATTCAATAGGAAGTCAGAAGAGCTGAATCGAGGAATTGGAATTCAGAGTGGGGACGACGGAGGATGAGACAATTGACACCAATATTAAAAAAAAAAAATTTATAGTTGAAGAAAAATCAGATAAAAGAATTTAAAAAAATGAAGAAACCCTAAGAATCATATGGGACTCTATCGGAAGAATAACTTCCATGTGATTGGAGTTCCAGAACAGGGAGGGATAACAGAAAACACAGAAAGAATAGTTGAAGGTCTGTTGGCAGAAAACTTCCCTGGCATCAGGAAAGATGAAAGGATATCTATCCAAGATGCTCATCGAACCCCATACAAGATAGATCACAAAAGAAAATCACCAAGACATATTATCATCAAACTTGCCAAAACCAAAGACAAAGAGAAAATTTTAAAAGCAGCCAGGGATAAACAGAATGTCACCTACAAAGGAGAATCAATAAGTTCAGACTACTCGGCAGAGACCATGCAGGCAAGAAGACAATGGGATGACATATATAGAGCACTGAAGGAGAGAAACTGCCAGCCAAGGATCATATATCCAGCAAAACTCTCTCTCAAATGTGAGGGTGAAATTAAGACATTTACAGATAAATACAAGTTTAGAGAATTTGCAAAAGCCAAACCAAAGCTACATGAGTTACTAAAGGAAATACTTTGGTCAGAAAATCAATAATATCAGATACCAACACAACACAAGGTCACAGAATATCCTGATGTCAACTCAGATAGAGAAATCACAAAAACAAAATAAGATTGATTTAAAAAAAAATGCTCAAAACAGGGAATCATTGATGTCATTATGTAAAAGATTACCATAATCAAAAAAGTGAGACTAAATACAGGAGCCATAGATCTTCCATATAGAGAGGAAACCAAGGTGATATAGGATGATACAAGTTAGGTTTTTACTAAGAAAAATAGGGGTAAATATTAAGGTAACCACATAGATGCCTAACGATTCCATACTTCAGAATAAAAACCAAGATAAACATAATTGCTCAGCAAAAAATAAATTCAACTACTATGAAAAAGAGGAACACGCAATTTACAAAGAAAAACTTCTCAGCACAAAAAATTGAGAGGAAAAATGAAATTGTCAATGACACACAAAAAAGTCATCAAAATGACAGCACTAAACTCATAAAACTCATACTTATCTATAATTACGCTGAATGTAAATGGACTAAATGCACCAATAAAGAGACAGAGAGTCGAAGACTGGATAAAACAAAATTTGTCTATATGCTGCCTACAAGAGACACACCTGAGACTTAGAGGCACAAACTGAAAATATATCAAGCAAAGAACAATCAAAAAAGAGCAAGAGTGGCAATATTAATTTCTGACAAAATAGACTTTAAAGTTAAACCCACCACAAAGGATAAAGAAGGATACTACATAATGAATAAAGGGACAATTTACCCGGAAGATATAACCATATTAAATATTTATGCACCCAATGACAGGTCTGCAAGATACATAAAACAAACTTTAGGAGAATTGAAAGTGAGATAGACACACCCACAATTATAGTAGGAGACTTCAACACACCACTTTCGGTGAAAGACAGAACATCCAGTAAGAAGCTCAATAGAGACACGGAAGATCTAATAGCTACAATCAACCAACTTAACCTCATAGACTTATACAGAATAGTCCGCCCAACAGCCGCAAGTACACTTTTTTCTAGTGCACATGGAACATTCCCTAGAATGGATCACATATTAGGTCATAAAACAAACCTTTGTAGAATCCAAAACATCAAAATATTACAAAGCATCGTCTCAGACCATAATGCCATAAAAGTAGAAATCAATAACAGAAAAATCAGGGAAGAGAAATCAAATACTTGGAAACTGAACAATACCCTGCTCAAAAAAGACTGGGTTATAGAAGACATTAAGAAGGGAATAAAGAAATTGATAGAATGCAACGTGACGGAAAACAATTCCAAAAGCAGTGCTCAGAAGTCAATTTATTTCCATAAATGCACACATACATAAAGAAGAAAGAGGCAAAAGCAGAGAACTGTCCCTACACCTTGATCAAATGGAAAGAGAGCCACAAAAGAATCCATCAGGCACCAGAAGAAAACAAATAATGAAAACTAAAGCAGAATTAAATGAACTAGAGAACAGAAAAACAACTGAAAGAATTAACAAAGCCAAAGGTTGGTTCTTTGAAAAAAATTAACAAAATTGATAAACCATTGGCCAGACTGACTAAAGCAATACAGGAAAGGAAACAACCTGAATAAGAAATGAGATGTGCCATATCACAACAGACCCAACTGAAAATACAGAATCATGTTAGATTACTATGAAAAACTGTACTATAACAAATTTCAAAACCTAGAAGAAATAGATGAACTCCTAGAAACACGCTACCTACCTAAACTAACACAAACAGAAGTAGGACAACTAAATAGAGCTATAACAAAAAAAAAAGAGACAGAAATGGTAATCAAAAACTCCCCACAAAAAAAGCCCTGGCCCGGACGGCTTCACTGCAGAGCTCTATCAAACTTTCAAAGAAGAGTGAACACCACTAATACTAAAGGTATTTCAAAGCACAGAAAAGAATAGAACACTACCTAACTCATTCTATGAAGCCAGCATATCCCTGATAACAAAACCAGCTAAAGACAGCTCACAAAAAAGAAAATTACAGACCTATATCCCTCATGAACATAGATGCAAAAATCCTCAACAAAATTCTAACCAGTAGAATTCAACAACATATCAAAAAGTAATCCACCATGACCAAGTGGAATTTATACCAGGTATGCATAAAAAAAAAAAATTTATGCAAAGTTGATTCAATATTAGAAAAACAATTAATGTAATCCACCATATAAATAAAACAAAAGATGAAAACCACATGATCTTATCAATTGATGCAGAAAAGGCATTTGACAAAGTCCAACACCCATTTATGATAAAAACTCTCAGTGAAATAGGAATAGAAGGAAAATTCCTCAACATAATAAAGGGGATTTATACAATGCCGATAGGCAACATCATTCTAAATGGAGAGAGCCTGAAAGCATTTCCTCTGAGAACAGGAATCGGACAAGCATGCCCTTTATCACCGCTATTATTCAACATTGTGTTGGAGGTCCTAGCCAGAGTAATTAGGCTACATAAAGAAATAAAGGGCATCCGGATTGGCAGGGAAGAAGTAAAAATATCTCTTTTTGCAGATTACACGATCTTATACACAGAAAACCCTAAGGAATCCTCAAGAAAACTACTGAAACTAAGAGTTCAGCAGAGTATCAGGTTACAAGATAAACACACAAAAATCAGTAGGATTCCTTTACATCAAGAAAAAGAACATCAAAGAGGAAATCAGAAAATCAATACCATTCACTATAGCCCCCAAGAAGATAAAATACTTAGGAATAAATCCTACCAAAGATGTAAAAGACCTATACAAAGAAAACTACAAGGTACTACTGCAAGAAACCAAAAGGGACCTACATAAGTGCAAAAACATACCTTGCTCATGGATAGGAAGACTTAACATTGTAAAAATGTCTGTCCTACCAAAAGCCATCTATATATACAACGCACTTCCGATCCAAATTCCAAAGACATTTCTTAATGAGATGGAGAAACAAATCACCAACTTCATATGAAAGGGAAAGAAGCCCCGGATAAGTACAGCATTACTGAAAAAGAAGAACAAAGTGGGAGGCCACACTCTACATGATTTTAGAACCTATTATACAGCCACAGTAGTCAAAACAGCCCGGTACTGGTACAACAACAGACACATAGACCAACGGAACAGAATTGAGAATCCAGATATAAATCCATCCATATATGAGCAGCTGATATTTGACAAAGGCCCAGTGTCACTTAATTGGAGAAAAGATAGTCTTTTTAACAAATGGTGCTGGCATAACTGGATATCCATCTGCAAAAAAAATGAAACAGGACCCATACCTCACACCATGCACAAAAACTAACTCCAAATGGATCAAAGACCTAAACATAAAGTTTAAACGCTAGAGATCATGGAAGAAAAAATAGGGACAACATTAGGAGCCCTCATACAAGGCATAAACAGAATATAAAACATTACTAAAAAAGACGAAGAGAAACCAGATACCCAGGAGCTCCTAATAATCAGATACCTATGCTCATCTAAAGACTTCACCAAAAGAGTAAAAAGACCACATACAGACTGGGAAAAAATTTTCAGTGACGACATCTCTAACCAGTGCCTGATCTCTAAAATCTACATTATTCTGCTAAAACTCAATCACAAAGAGACAAACAACCCAATTAAAAATTGGGCAAAGGATATGAACAGACACTTCACTAAACAAAACATTCAGGCGGCTAACCGATTCATGAGGAAATGCTCTCGATCATTAGCCATTAGAGAAATGCAAATTAAAATTACAATGAGATTCCATCTCACTCCAACAAGGCTGGCGTTAATCCAAAAAACACAAAATAGTAAATGTTGGAGGGGCTGCGGAGAGATTGGAACTCTTATACACTGCTGGTGGGAATGTGGAATGGTAACACAACTTTGGAAATCAATTTGGCGTTTCCTTAAAAAGCTAGAAATAGAACTACTGTACGACCCAGCAATCGCACTCCTCGGAATATACCCTAGAGAAATAAGAGCCCTTACATGAAGAGATATATGCACACCCATGTTTATTGCAGCACTGTTTACAATAGCAAAAAGATGGAAGCAACCAAGGTGCCCATCAACGGATGAACGGATAAATAAATTATGGTATATTCACACAATGGAAAACTCCGCATCGATAAGGAACAGTGATGAATCTGTGAAACATTTCATAACACAGAGAAACCTGGAAGGCATTATGCTGAGTGAAATCAGTCAGTTGCAAAAAGACAAATATTGTATAAGACCACTATTATAAGGTCTTGAGAAATAGTTTAAACTAAGAAGAACACATTCTTTTGTAGTTATGAGAATGGGGAGGGAGGGAGGGTGGGAGAGTGGTATTTACTAATTAAGTAGTAGATAAGAACTACTTTAGGTGAAGGGAAGGACAACACTCAATACAGGGGAGGTCAGTACAACTGGACTAAACAAAAAGCAAAGAAGTTTCCGGGATAACCTGAATGCTTAGAAGGTCAGCGAAGCACACGCAGGGGTTTGGGGACCATGGTTTCAGGGGACATCTAAGTCAATTGGCAAAATAAAATCTATTAAGAAAACATTCTTCATCCCACTTTGAAGTGTGGCGTCTGGGGTCTTAAAGGCTAGCAAGCAAACATCTAAGTTGTATCAATGAGTGTCAAACCACCTGGATAGAAGGAGAATGAAGAACACCAAGGACACAAGGTAATTACAAGCTGAAGAGACAGAAAGGGCTACATGAACTAGGGACTACATCATCCTGAGACTAGAAGAACTAGGTGGTGCCCAGCCACAACCGTTGACTGCCCTGACAGGGAACACAACAGAGAACCCCTGAAGGAGCAGGAGGACAGTGGAATGCAGGCCCCAAACTCTCATAAAAAGACCAGACTTAATGGTCTGACTGAGACTAGAAGGACCCTGGCGTTCATGGTCCCCAAACATTCTGTAGGCCCAGGAGAGGAACCATTCCCGAAGCCAACTTGTCAGACATGGATTGGACTAGACAATGGGTTGGAAAGAGATGCTGATGAGGAGTGAGCTACTTGCATCAGGTGGACACTTGAGGCTATGTTGGCATCTCCTGTCTGGAGGGGAGATGGGAAGGCAGAGGGGGCTAGAAGCTGGCGAAATCGACACAAAAAGAGAGAGTGGAGGGAGGGAGGGGGCTGTCTCATTGGGGGAGAGTAATTGGGAGTATGTAGTAAGGTGTATATAAGTGAGAGACTGACTTGATTTGTAAACTTTCACTGAAAGTACAATAAAAAATATTAAAAAAAAGAAACAAAGGGCATACAGATTGGCAAGGAAAGAGTAAAAGTATCTCGATTTGCATATGACACGATCTTAAACAGAGAAAACCCTAAGGAATCCTCAAGAAAACTACTGAAACTAATAGAAGAGTTCAGCAGAGCATCAGGATACAAGATAAACATACAAAAATCAGTTGGATTCCTCTACACCAACAAAAAGAATATTGAAGAGGAAATCATCAAATCAATACCATTTACAGTAGCCCCCAAGAAGATAAAATACTTAGGAATAAATCTTAAGTTAGATGTAAAAGATTTATACAAAGAAAACTACAAAATACTTCTGCAAGAAACCAAAAGAGACCTACATAAGTGGAAAAACATACCTCGCTCATGGATAGGAAGACTTAACATTGTAAAAATATTTGTTCTACCAAAAGTCATCTATAGATTTAAAGGAATTCCGATCCAAATTCCAACGACATTTTTTAATGAGATGGAGAAACAAATCACCAACTTCATATGGAAAGGAAAAAGGACCCCGATAAGTAAAGCATTACTGAAAAAGAAGAACAAAGTGGGAGGTCTAACTCTACCTTATTTTAGAACATATTATACTGCCTCAGTAGTCAAAACAGCCTGGTACTGGTATGACAACAGATATATAGACCAATGGAACAGAATTGAGAATCCAGGTATAAATCCATCCACATATGAGCAGCTGATATTTGACAAAGGCCCCAAAACAGTTAAATGGGGTAAAGAAAGCATTTTTTAAAAATGATGCTGCCATAACTACATATCCATCTGCAAAAAAATGAAACCAGACCCATACCTTACACCATGCACAAAAACGAACACAAAATGCATCAAAGACCTAAATATAAAATCGAAAACAACAAAGATCATGGGAGAAAAAACCGGGACAATGTTGGGAGCTTTCATACATGGCATAAACAGTATATAAAACATTTGTAACAATGCAGAAGAAAAACTAGATAACTGGAAGCTCCTAAAAATCAAACACCTAGCTCATCCAAAGTCTTCACCAAAAGAGTAAAAAGATTATCTAGAGACTGGGAAAAAGTTCTTAGCTATGAAATTTCTGATCAGCGCCTGATCTTTAAAATCTACTTGATATTACAAAATCTCAACTACAAAAAGACAAATAGCCCAATTTAAAAATGGGAAAAATATGAACAGGCACTTCACTAAAGAAAACATTCAGGTAGCTAACAGATCATTAGCCATTAGAGAAATCCAAATCAAAACTACAATGAGATTCCATCTCACTCCAACAAGGCTGGCATTAATCCAAAAAGCACAAAATAATAAATTTTGGAGAGGTTCTGGCGAGGCTGGAACACTTATACATTGCTAGTAGGATTGTAAAATGGTACAACCATTTTGGAAATCGATTTGCCGCTTCCTTAAAAAGCTAAAAATAGAACTACCATACAATCCAGCAATCCCACTCCTTGGAATATATCCTAGAGAAATAGGAGCCTTTACACGAACAGATATATGCACACCCATGTTCATTGCAGCACTCTTTACAATAGCAAAAAGGTGGAAGCAACCAAGGTGCCCATCAATGGATGAATGGACAAATAAATTATGGTATATTCACACAATGGAATACTACGCTTCGATAAAGAATAGTGATGAAACTGTGACACATTTCATAACACGGAGGAATCTGAAAGGCATTATGCTGACTGAAATATTGTATAAGACCACTATTATAAGAGCTGGAGAAACTGTTTAAACAGAGAAGAAAATATTCTTTGATGGTTAGGAGAAGGGGGAGGGAAGGAGGGCAGAAGAGAGGTATTCACTAATTAGATAATAGAAAAGTACTTTAGCTGATGGGAGAGAAAACACACAATACAGGCGAGGTTAGCACAACTGGACTAAACCAAAAGCAAAGAAGTTTCCTGAATAAACCGAATGTTTCGAAGTCCACCGCAGCAGGGGTGGGGTTTCGGGACAATAGTTTCAGGGCATATCTAAGTCAAGTGGCATAATAAAATCTATTAAGAATACATTCTGCATCCCACTTTGGAGAGTGGCATCTGGGGTCCTCAACCTTAGCAAGTGGCCATCTAAGATGCATGAATTGGTCTCAACTCTCCTGGATCAAAGGAAAATTAATAACACCAAGGACTTAAGGTAATTCTGAGCCCAAGAGACAGAAAGGGCCACATTAACCAGAGACCACATCAGCCTGAGACCAGAAGAACTAGATGTGCCCGGCAAGAAGTGATGACTGCCCTGACAGGGAACAAACACAGCAGAGAACCCCTGAGGGAGCAGGAGAACAGTGGGATGCAGACCCCAAGTTCTCATAAAAAGACCAGACTTAATGGTCTGACTGAGAGTAGAAGGACCCTGGTGATCACAGCTCCCAGACCTTCTGTTGGCCCAGGGCAGGAGCCATTCCCAAAGCCAACCTTTCAGACATGGATTGGACTGGACAATGGGTTGGAGAGGGATGCTGGTGAGGAGTGAGCTTCTTGGATCAGGTGGACACTCGAGACTATGTTGGCATATCCTGTCTGGAAGGGAGATGAGAGGGTAGAGGGCGTTAGAAGCTTGTGGAATGGACACGAAAAGCTAGAGTAGGGGGAGGGAGTGGGCTGTCACATTAGGGGGAGAACAATTGGGAGCATGTAGCAAGGTAGAGATAAGTTTTTCTGTGAGAGACTGACTTGATTTGTAAACTTCCACTTAAAGCACAATAAAAATTAAAAAAAGAAAGAAGCAAATATTTAAACTCTCTATAAAAGGTGATAACTATATCACCAACAAATATATGAAAAGGGACTAAACTTCTTTAGTTATTAGAGAAATTCGAATAAAATGTCATAATGTGATATACATACCAGAATGGCTAAAATGAAAAAGATGGATAATGGAAACTAGGGGGTAGAACATGGAGCAATTGCAACTACTGTTGGTGGGAGTGGAAATTGGTACAACCACTTAAAAATCTAATTGACCGCATTTACTAATGCTGCGAACATACATATATTCTATGAACCAGCAATACTACTTCTACATAAATACCCATTAGAAATGGGTACATATGCTCACCAAAAGACATATACTTGTAAGCATCCTCCAAGGAACAAAGACGCTCCTTATGAATGCCCAACTTTTGAGGCCTTATTCCTAGTGCGTTGTACGGTGAAGTCCATACATACTGATATGTGTGTGTCGAAAAGTCTAGAGATCCCTGTATACTCAATCACCTCATATGCATGTGAAAGCTGGACAATGAATAAGAAGAATCGATGCCACTGAATTATGGTGTTGGAAAGAATTATAGGGTATACCATGGACTGCCAGAAGAATGAACAAATCTGTCTTGGAATAAGTACAGCCAGAATGCTCCTTACAAGCAAGGATGGCGAGAATTCATCTCACATGCTTTGGACATATCAGTGGTTGGAACCATTTCCTGGAGAAGGATATCATGCTTGGTAAAGTAGGGGTCAGCAAAAAAGAGGAAGACTCTCAACAAATGAGATGGATTGACAGGCTAGCTGTAACACTGGGCATAAATCCGAGTAATAGTCACATTAACTGGTCTTCCTTCTTAACAGCTTTGTACTTCAGGATAGATCTTGAAATGTTCCTTTGATGATGAATGCAATGCCATTCCTCTTCAATTTGTCATTCTTGGCATAGTAGACCATATGAGTTTCTGATTCAAAATGGCCAATGTCAGTCCGTTTCAGCTAATGCCTGGGATATTGATCTTTATGCACTCTGTTTCATTTCTGATGATTTCCAATCTTTGTAGATTCATACTTCATACATTCGATGTTCCAATTATTAATGGATGTTTGCAGCTGTTTCTTGTCATTTTGAGTCGTGCCCCATCAACAAATGAAGGTCCTGAAAGCTTGATTCCATCCACATCATTAAGGTTGACTCCACTTTGAGGAGATAGCTCTTCCCCAGTCATATTTTGAGTGCCTTCCAATCTGAAGGGGTCATCTTCTGGCACTATCTCAGACAATGTTCTGCTGCTATTCATAAGGTTTTTACTGGCTAACTCTTTTTCAGATGTAGACCACTTGGTTCTTCTTCCTAGTCAGCCTTAGTCTGGAAACTCCACTTAAACCCGTCTGTCAATGATGAGTCTGCTGGTATTTGAATACCGGTGCCATAGCGTCCAGCATCACGGCAATATGTAAGCCCTCAGAGGACAACAAACTGTGTTGTTGGAGCAAGGTTTAAAAAAAAAGAAAAAAAGGTATACGGGGGCTTAATTGTATTTACTTGCTAATCTGTGGTGTCTCCCTTTGTCTGTCATTTTATGGTACTAAGGCGGCTTGCATATTGTTGTGATGCTGGACGCTATTCTATTGATCTCTCAAATATCAACAGGGTTACCCATTGTCTTAGGCTGGGTAGAAGCAATATCAGTAAAACATATAAATACATATGCAGAGAGAGATTTATATTGAGGAAGTGGCTAACGTGGTTGTAGATGGTGGAATGTCTCAAGTCCATAGTTTACAATACAGGCTTCTCCTGACTCATGTTGCTACAGGGGCTGGCCAACCCAAGATCGGCAGGCTGGAGAGCAGGCTGTGAAGATTGAGGAATCCCAAGATTGGCAGGCAAGACTGCAGGAGCTGCTAGCTCAACTCTCAAGAACCAGAGTCAGACGAACAGGGGCCAGCTGCAGGATTCTGAATGAGAAAATTCCCACAAGCCCTGCCAGAATATCCACTTATAGTCAATGTACGCTACATGCCCAAGGAAACTCCCTTTCAACTATTTGGCTACTCACGGCAGATTCCATCAAGGAGGTGATTCCCCCTTAAAAAATCTTATCATGGGAGTGATCACAACATCATATGACTGTCAAACCACAGAGAATCATGGCCCAGCCAAGTTGACACACAACCCTAACCATGACACCCATGGTGGACAGGTTTCCACAGAGCTTCCTGGCTAAGACAGACTAGGAAGAAGGACCTGGCGGTCTACTTGTAAAAAAAAATTGGACATTGAAAACCTTACGAATAGCAGTGGAACACTGATAGAGTGCTGGAAGATGAGCCCCTCAGTTTGGAAGGCACTCAAAATTTGCCTGAGGAAGAACTGCCTCTTCAAAGTAGAGTGACCTTAATGACATAGATGGAGTAAAGCTTTCTGGACCTTCATGTGCTGATGTGGCATGACTCAAAATGAGAACAAACAGCTGCAAACATCCATTAATAATCAGAACATGGAATGAACAAAGTATGAATCTAGGAAAATTGTAAGTTGTCAAACAATGACATAGAACACATAAAGATCGATATCCTCGGCATTAGTGAGCTGAAATGGAATGGTATTGGCCATTTTGAATCTGAAAATCACATGGTCTACTATGCTGGGAATGACAGATTAGAGAGTAATGGAATCGAACTCATGGTCAAAAAGAATATTTCAAGATCTATCCTGAAGTACAATGCTGTCAGTGATAGGGTAATATCCATATGTCAACAAGGATGACCACTTAATTAGACTATTATTCAAATTTACCCACCAACCACGAATGCCAAAGGTGAAGAATGGAAGATTTTTACTAACATCAGCAGTCTGAAATTGATCAAACATGCAATCAAGGTGCATTGTTAATTACTGGTGATTGGAATGTGAAAGCTGGAAACAAAGAAGAAGGATCAGTAGCTGAAAATATGGCCTTGGTGATAGAGATGATGCTGGAGACCCCATGATAAAATTTTGCAAGACCAATGAGTTCTTCATTGCAAAAACCTTTTTTCAATGACATAAATGAAGACTATACACGTGGACTTTGTCAAATGGAATACACAAGAATTAAATTGAGAACATTTGTGGAAAGAGAGGATGGAAAACTCAGTATCATCAGTCAGAACAAGGCCAGGGGCTGAATATGGAACAGGCCCTCAGTTGCTTATATATAAGTTCATGTTGAAGCTGTAGAAAATTAGAACAGGGCCATGAGAACCTAAAAATGATCCTGAGTACATGCCATCTGAATTTAGAAACTATGTCATGAATAGATTTGACTCATTGAATGCCAATGACTGAAGACCAGAGGAGTTGGGGAATAACATCAAGGACATCATACATGAAGAAAGCAAAAGATCATTAAAAAGAAAGGGAAGAAATAAAAGGCCAAAATGGATGTTAGAAGAGGCTCTGAAACCTGCTTTTGAACTGCAAGTAGCTAAAGCAAAAGGAAGAAATGATGAAGTAAAAGAGCTGAACAGAAGATTTCAAAGGGCAGCTTGAGAAGATGGAGTAAAGTATCATAATGACATGTGCAAAGACTTTGAGTTTGAAAACCAAAAGGGAAGAACATGCTCAGCATTTCTGAAGCTGAAAGAAATGAAGAAAAAATTCAAGCCTCAACTTGCAATATCAAAGGATTCTATGAGCAGTATATTGAATGACAGAAGAAGCTTCAAAAGAAGAAGGAAGGAATACACAGAATCACTGTACCAAAAAGAATTGGTCAACATTTAACCATTTCAGGAGTTAGCATATGATCAAGAACCGATGGTACTGAAGGAAGAAGTACAAGCTGCACTGAAGGCACTGGCCAGAAACAAGGCTCCAGGAATTGATGGAATATCAATTGAGGTGTTTCAACAAACGGATGCAGAGCTGTAGGTGCTCACTCGTCTATGTCAAGACATTTGGAAGACAGCGTCCTGACCAACCAACTGGAAGAGTTCCATATTTGTGCCCATTCCAAAGAAAGGGACCCAAAAGAATGCAAAAATTATCAAACAATATCATTAATATCACATGCAAGTGATATTTTGCTGAAAGTCATTCAAAAACATTTGCAGCAGTACATCAACAGGGAACTGCCAGAAATTGAAGCCAGATTCAGAAGAGGATGTGAAACTAGGGATATCATTGTTGATGTCAGGTAGATCTTGGTCGAAAGTAGAGAATATCAGGAAGACCTGTGTATTAGTGACTATGCAAAGGCATTTGACTATGTGGATCATAACAAATTATGGATAACATTGCTAAGAATGGGTATTCCAGAACACTTAATTGTGCTCATGAGGAAGCTCTACATAGCCCAAGAGGCATTCAAAGGGATATTGCTTGGTTTAAAGTCAGGAAAGTGTGTATCTGGATTCTATCCTTTCACCATACTCATTCAATCTGTATGCTGGACTATATGAAGAAGAATGGGGCATCAGGATTGGAGGAAGACTTGTTAACAATCTGAAATATGCAGATGACACAAGCTTACCTGCTGAAAGCGAACAAGGCTACAGTATGGATTGCAACTCAACATAGAGAAAACAAAAATCATCAAAACTGAACCAATAAGGAGCATCACGATAAACAGAGAAAAGACTGAAGTTGTAGAGGATTTCATTTTACTTGGATCCACAATCAACACCCAGGAAAGCAGCTGTCAAAAAAAATCAAACGTCTTATTGTATTGGGCAGATTGGCTGCAAAAGAGTTCTTTAAAGTGTTCAAAAGCAAAGATGACACTCTGAGGTCTAAGGTGGGCCTGACCCAAGCCATGGTATTTTCATTCGCCTTATACGCATGCAAAAGCTGGGACAATGAATAAGGAAGGCCGAAGAAGTATTGACACCTTCGAATTATGGTGTTGGCAAAAAATATTGAATATACCATGGACTACCAGAAGTGGAAACAAATCTGTTTTGGAAGAAGTACACCAGAGTGCTCTTAAGAAGCGAGGATGGCGAGGCTCCGTCTCACGTACTTTGGACATGTTATCAGGAGGAACCAGTCCCTGGACAAAGACATCGTGCTTGTTAAAGTAGAAGCTCAGCAAAAAAGAGGAAGTTCCTCAATGAGAAGGATTAACACAGTGACTGCAACAGTGGGCTCAAACATGGTGACAGCTGTGAGGATGGTGCAGGACTGGGCAGTGTTTCCATCTGTGGTCCATAAGGTCAGTATGAGCTGCAACTGATTAGACCCGCCTAACAACAACAACACAACAGCAACAATGTATGGAGAGCAATTTCACATGGGTTTCACTACGTCTTTGATGTGGTGGTTGACAGGTGAAATTGTGCACTGTAGATTAGTGGGAAGGCACAACTGGACCCATACATAACCTTGCTTATTGGGTCACAGGCTGTGACAGTAATAATTCCTGCTTAGGAGAATTTGAAAGCTGTTCATTGTGGACGTGTGAGGGACTCCGAAATACTTGCAGAAATTTCCAAGTGGGTGGGGTGCTCTAGTGTGAGCATCGGGAGGAATGGACCCCACGTGTGCTTTACATCCTCTGCAGATTATGATGCAATCAAACATTCCCTTTTCACTGTCTTGCAAATTGTAAGAGAACAGGGGGAATTTTTAGGCAGGATGCTTTCAAAACACATGACAAGAAAATTTATTGAGACATTAAATTCAAAATAAAATTTTCCTATATTTTTCTTCCTTGCCTGTCTCATTTCAAGGAGGTAGTTGGACTCACAGGGTTGAACCTCTGAAACTTTGAGACTCTGAAGAGCCTGTTGTAAAAGCCTCAGCTCACTGGAGTAATCACACTGTGTGAACTGAAGCCCAGGGGAGGGGTGAGGGTCGGATAGCAGAGTCCTAGAAATAGGAAAGGGGTTGGCCCTGCTTCTTGATAGTGCCCTGGGGTAGATGGCAGCACCTCAAAGGATAATGCAGGCACATAGGTACACAAACCCCATCATGGTGTTCGCAGCCCTGCCAAGGTTCTCCTGCTTCAGCTAGGAATGGACGGAGCAGAGCCAATACTTCTAGAGAAATCACCCACGTAGGCTGGGGCAATGGGTGTTTTGAAGCCTGTCTCCAAACCTTGGTCCTTCATTAGACCCCAGGAATTATTGCATATTTGGGTGAGGAGGAAACCTAAAAATAAGTAAGGTTAAAATCCACCCCCCCCACCCCCCCAATTCTGTAAGCCGTCAGCTCTGAGCTGGAATTCGGTTTATTTAAAGAAATATCATGCTTTTTTTCACATATTATTTTGTGCAGATTCACACTTATGATTCATATTATTCATTTATCCATTAAGTCAACGAAGATCTACTGTATACTGACTACATGTCAGACCCTATGCCATGTACTCTTGATGACAAAATAACTCAGAGAAGGTCCCTCATTGCCTGATCAGAGAAAGATCCAAGGTAACAGTTGTATCAGTTATGTATTGCTGTGTAACAAATGACTCCAAAATGTAGTGCTTAAAAGCAAAACCATTTACTAAGCGCATAGTTATTCCAGTTGTCAACTTGGGGATCTTCCTATCTGGGCCAGGCACAGTGACTCCCAGCAGGGATTCCTCATGCGTCTACAGTTCGCTTCCAGGTGAGCTAGGAGCCATTTCGTCTAAAATCAACTCAGTGAAACTGCTGGATCCTCTCTCCAATGGTCTCCCATCATCCAGCAGGCTGGCCTGGGTCTGTTCCCATGGGTTCTCAGGCTTTAAGAGCAACAAAAGGGCAAGTCTCAATGCAAAGTCTTTTCAACTCTCTCCTTGTGTCTGGTTTACTACTATCCTAATGGCCAAAGCAACCCTAAGGTCAGCCTCAACTGAGGGTGCAGAAAGACTCCTGTTGCTGATGAAAGGCGCTCCAGAGTCTCACAGAAGGCATGGACACAGAGAGAGGAAGAATGTGTAGACCTTTCTAAAACCATCTGTGGCAAGTAAATGGAATTGTGTTTTATGTGGTGGTAAAGGGCATCTTGAATACAAAGGCGTACAGAGCAAGAAGCGGACAAGTTTACCAGAAGAGTCAGGGGAGATCTCAACTAGGAAGTGATGCCTGAGTCAAGTTGGGAATATGATTGGATAGTTAAGGGATGACAAAGGCCCAGAATCCAGGAAACCCCAAGAATTCTCTAGAGGCTTCAGTACAAGGTGAGGGATGGCTTGATGAGAAAATTCTGAGGAGACAGAGTGAAGCCAGTGGAGCATTTGTCAACAGGCTCAGAATATCTTTTGCTCTGTTTTCCAACCAGTCCTCCCTCCTGTATAGTTTGGAGTCACACAAAGCGAGCCCCTAGAGTATTTGTGTTGAAATTTCTATTTTCCACCGAGAAGTCAGCACTTCCCTCACCACCACCCCAACTTTCCTAATTTCTTCCATAATAGATCTCCCCATTTCCAGGATCTTTTTCTAAATGGCATCCAAAACAAAAACAGAGTCTGGAAGAAGCAGAGGTCATGGCCTTTCCCAAGTCAACTCCTAAACCTCCTATTCTGGCTGCATAAAAGTCCTGAGTCTTAGTGCTTTTTGATGAGGTCATGAGCCTAACCTGTTCCAACAAGGTCAGTTCTCTTCACCACATACTTCACCAGGGAGAGTAGGCCAGCAGATGGGAAGGGAGACAACATCTTCTAGTCAGAGGGAGCAGCCTGTGTGAAGCCTCAGAGGCTAAGGAGACCTGAGAAGGATGCAGAGTGGATGTTGTATGACCAGGGCTGGAGAGACGATTCAAACTGAGTTAAATGAGAGGATTTGGTGGAAGCAACTGCCCATCACACTATTTTCATTCCCTGTATGCTATCTCTCCCTCCCAAGGGATGGTAACCTCTTTGAGTGCAGGGAAAAGTTTTAATTCATTTTTAATATATAATCTCCCTCCTCCCAGTCCCCAAGCCCCTACTTCAACTGTTGCCATATTTTTGTTGTTGCCCAGCTTTGCTTCAAACTGGGCCCATAGAACTGAGCAGTGACAACTATGATGTCACACAAGGGCTATGGAAGTCTTGGTGCTCACTCAGATGTCAACTGCTCTTTGGAGAGGGTGTCGATCTGAGGTCTCCTGCAGGAGAGTGTCTTTAGATAGCAAATTACGGAAATTCAGGACTGCAGCAGAATCTCCAAGTCATGAAAGATTCAGATATCATCAGTAACTGGGAGGAGGGATAGAGATCCTTCAGAATACCATTATTTTTGGACATCTTCACCCAGACAGAATGAATCAGTGATAAAAGAAAAAGAGGCCTTTCTCTAAGACTCTAAATAAGGGTGGGAGGAAAAATCTCCCAGATGGATAAGAGCTAGTGAACTAAAAAAAAAAAAAAAAAAAACAAAAAAACTAGGGGACCTGATTTCCACAGAAAAGGGAGCCATGAGAGGACAAGATGAAGGATTTGAGGTGAACAGATAGGGTCATAGGAGGACTGACCTAAGAAAACATTTCCTGTCATTTAGTAGATAATTACCCAAAGTTTCTAATGTCAATAAGAAATGCAGGAATAAATCAATGATCAAACTAAGGATTCTGAGAAATTTCTGGAATAAGTGCAGAAAAAATACTCAATTGTTCTGGCCTTCAAACCTGATGGAAAGGAAGGAAGCCAGTGGACAACTGGGACAGAGAATGTAGGATTGAGGAAAGGGTGGTTAGGGAAAAGTGTATTGCATTATTATATTTTCTAATGAGATGGAATTAACATACTATGTGAAGAACTAAGAAAATTTTCAAGAGGTTCTAGGAGTGGGTGGTGTGAAGAAGCACAGGGCCCACATCATTGTAAGCTATGTAGCCCCAGCCTGTTAAGGCAGAAGAAGATCTTTCAGACTCCTTCCCTAGACCCAGGAACTCATCTTCTCCTCCTATGTCTCCTCCCCACCTCTCCCCAAGGGCCTAACAATCCCTCACAGCAAAGATAGCTACAGGATACAATTTTTTACATTCCTACTTGACTTAACCTGAGCTTCATCTAGGATTACTAATTTCCCACTGTATCATAGGCCAGTTTTGTTGCTCTCCCCATTGCCATTATCTCTGCTGCCCCCTAGCCTATGCTGCCCTTCACTGGCCCTGCTTCCTGCTCCTTCCTGGTTTTCTGACACCCTCTTGACAAGTCCCCCATCCCATCTTCTGTCAGTCCCTGGAGCTTCCACTCCCCTCCCAAACTGCTTCTATTCATTTCTTCATTAACTCACCAATCCTTCCTTCATATTCAGAAATGTACACAGACCCTTAGGCTGACATTACAACACACCAAGACACACTCAGGTGAGGTTCTTGTGTGTTGTCCACCTGAGGTTTATGGCATCAAAACTCTCAGAAATGGACATCTGTTTCTGCCTCACCCTGAAGGAGTGCTTCTCATAACATGGTAAGGGTCTTCTGTTCAGAAAAAGGCAATTTTAACCTTCTACCCTGGGTTGTTAAGGATACAAGGAGAAGCTTTATATATGTATAAAATACAAATTATTCTAAGTATGCTTCCTCCTATAAAAACCCTTCCCTTAAAAGAAGGCTGAAAAGAGTTTAAAAAGTGATGACAATTTCTCCTGTTTTATTGTTTACACTCTAAATCTATTATGAAAATCACTTTCATAGAAAATGTCTCTCAGAGAAGTCATGTGTGATTATGAAAGTTCACACAAATGAGGTCATTTTCATGTTCCAAAGGAACAATTTCATTTGGCATGCAACAAATGGCAAAAAAATTAATGTGGAGACCCTCTCTTTGCGATAGAAACTGTCAATGTATTATAGTCCTTTGAAGGACTATAGACTTCTGTTATGAAGTGTTATTATCACAAAAGACTTCCCAGAGGAGACTTGGTCTCCCACTATGATGTTCCCCAAAGGTGGAAGATTCCCAGGGAAAAAGGAAGAAACCACAGGTCCTGCAGAGATGGAGGATAGTGATGACGGAGAGGCCTCCAGGAACACCTGAAACCAGGGTCTTGGGTTACAGTTGAGGACCCAGTGCCCAGAGGATTCATGTAAATTAACTCTCTGTTATCAGAAATCTCAACCCAAGAGGAAAGTGCCAGTTAAGCTAGAATATCAGAAGCAAAAAGTCTAAGCTTCAGGCCCAGGAAGACTCCTTAAGAATCAGAGAGGTCTTTTTCCTCAGCTTCCTCTGAACAGGTATCTCATTCATCAAGCTACTCCAGAAAAGCAATGAGTCAAGCATGTGTACTTCACCCAAGTGTGTACAGTGAAGGGGGTAGCCCTGGTCTGGCAGACCAAAACAACCCATGCCTCCGTGGGCAAGATTGCCCCAGTCTTGAGGCCAAGTTCTCAAAGACAGCCCCATCGGCTCTGCTTCCAGTCTACACAATACCTAAGCCTCAGTCAGCATCCTGGAGTCCTGGCAAGAAGAGCCGGGCACCTTCAGGAGCATCTAGAGGAGCAGAGATAGGGGCTGGAGAGGCTACAGCACCTACTGGTGCTGCTGCAGATGTGGCAGACCTGGCTACAGAGGGGGCAGACATGGCCTCAAAATGTGGGCCCTTCTGGAAAGACGTCCTTTCAGGCTCCTTTCACCCACTGCACCTGTAAAACCCTCACATGTGCCTTCCTCCCCACCCCACTCCACCACCTTAACTGCAAGGAAAGCTCCAGCCCGAGGGGGAACTGGATGGAAGAAACCTCAGGACAGCTGACCATAGACACCAGGTTTGCTCAGAGGCTCTCTTGGAGAGGAAAGGACAGGCCTCATCTTGATGGTGAGCTCTTGAGGCCTTGAGGATGAGCACAGCATTAGTAGGGAAAGTGAAATGGGATTTCAGTGGGACTTGGGAGACTGAGAGGGAGCCTCTGTAATGACAGGTCTAAGGGAAGTGTGATGGTGAAGGGGGCATCACCAAGTTCTTTGTGGCAGAAGGAACCAGAGAGACAGTAGGCTGTGGGGAAACCTGCCTGCAGGTGAGCAGTGGGCATAAAGCCCTAAACGAATGACAGTCAATTTCTTTCCCAGCAGCCTCCACACATAATGAATGACACTTGCTTGGTCTTTCTCTTTTCTGTGGTCTAGCCTGAACTGCCCTGAGATCAGAGAACTGGAAGAGAAAAGCCTGACTGAGATGAAAGGAGCAAAAGAGAAGGCAAGACCTTCTAATCCTGGTGAAGACAGCCAGAGTACAGATAACCAAAGGTTGAGGGTAGGAAGGGGCAGCTTGAGGCCCAGGCTCCACAGGGCCAGAAAAGCCCAAATCTCATCCACAATATCAAGTTCCAGGGCCTGGGAAGCCCTGGAGGTGCCAGAGGTATGTCCACCCTGGGAAATGAAACCCCAGTTGGCACAGGGAAGCCCTCAGGGGTAAGGAAGGATAGACAGGGCCTCCAGGACAGGCACCTCCACCTGCAGGCTCTCCTACTTTTATTTCTCAGAGTGGAAGTGAGGGGTCCTATAAGGGACTGGTTGGGGTTGATGGCAGCAAGCGTTCTGAAGTGGGTAAATTCTGCAGTCTCCTGATAAAGAAACAGAAAGACTGAAATGCTCAGAGATACTGAGTGAGAGGGGTCTTGCATTCCCATCCCATGCAGAGGTTGCCTGGGAGGTCCACCTGTCTAAAGACCTAGTGGACAAAATCTTCTTTATCTTTAAAAGATGTCTTTCCAGTTAACTTCCTCTACGTTGAGTCCTGAAAAAAGGCCTACAATGTATACCGTGGGTTTTCCAGTAGATCAACAAGGGGAGGAACGTGGTAGTGGGACATCACAGAAAGAACGGTCTAATGGTCCACGTGTTACTTAATGAATCACACATGGTATCCATCATTCTTCCTTACCCCGTAGACATGTACATGCAGTAGATGTTTGAACAATGACTGCATTAATCCTGACAGAACTCTTTTTGGCCATTTGCAGGTACAGAGACCAGAAGAGGTCATTAGCTCCAAAAACAAGCAAGAGATTTGCTGGGACTTTTGTTCCGTCTCTGGGTTTGCTCTTCATCCAGTGATGAAAGTCTCTGAATCTAGTATTGATGACAGTGTTTTCCCTATATAAAATAACAGCCAATAAAACTACTTTAAATATATACATGTATATATTTCTATGATTTTTTTACTTTGAAAACTCTTGTATTCTTATTATAACACATTTAACAAGACAGATTTTTATAAGAATTATAATAAGAGCGATCCCCACATGTGTAAATTTTACCTGCTTCTTCAAGGTGTCCATGTTCAAAGACACATGTGTACCTCTTCACACATTCCTGCTTGCTGGAACACATATGTATAGGTACACACGTAACTCTATGGTTTGTTTGCTTTTCTGGAGATTAGGTCACACTCTACCCCCATGTTTCTCTGCACCATTCTTTTTTTTTTTTTTAATAACTTTTATTAAGCTTCAAGTGAACGTTTACAAATCCAATCAGTCTGTCACATATAAGTTTACATACATCTCACTCCCTACTCCCACTTGCTCTCCCCCTCTTGAGTCAGCCCTCTCAGTCTCTCCTCTCTTGATAATTTTGCCAGCTTCCCTCTCTCTCTAACCTCCCATCCCCCCTCCAGACAAGAGTTGCCAACACAATCTCAAGTGTCCACCTGATATAATTAGCTCACTCTTCATCAGCATCTCTCTCCCACCCGCTGACCAGTCCCTTTCATGTCTGATGAGTTTTCTTCGGGGATGGTTCCTGTCCTGTGCCAACAGAAGGTCTGGGGAGCATGGCCGCCGGGATTCCTCTAGTCTCAGTCAGACCATTAAGTTTGGTCTTTTTATGAGAATTTGGGGTCTGTATCCCACTGATCTCCTGTTCCCTCAGGGGTCCTCTGCTGTGCTCCCTGTCAGGGCAGTCATCGATTGTGGCCGGGCACCAACTAGTTCTTCTGGTCTCAGGATGATGTAGGTCTCTGGTTCATGTGGCCCTTTCTGTCTCTTGGGCTCTTAGTTGTCGTGTGGCCTTGGTGTTCTTCATTTTCCTTTGCTCCAGGTGGGTTGAGACCAATTGATGCATCTTAGATGGCCGCTTGTTGGCATTTAAGACCCCAGATGCCACATTTCAAAGTGGGATGCAGAATGATTTCATAATAGAATTATTTTGCCAATTGACTTAGAAGTCCCCGCAAACCATGTTCCCCAGACCCCCGCGCTTGCTCCACTGACCTTTGAGGCATTCATTCTATCCCGGAAACTTCTTTGCTTTTGGTCCAGTCCAATTGAGCTGACCTTCCATGTATTGAGTATTGTCTTTCCCTTCACCTAAAGCAGTTCTTATCTACTGATTAATCAATAAAAAACCCTCTCCCACCATCCCTCCCTCCCCTCCTCGTAACCACAAAAGTATGTGTTCTTCTCAGGTTTACTATTTCTCAAGATTTTATAATAGTGGTCTTATACAATATTTGTCCTTTTGCCTCTGACTAATTTCGCTCAGCATAATGCCTTCCAGGTTCCTCCATGTTATGAAATGTTTCAGAGATTCGTCACTGTTCTTTATCGCTGCGTAGTATTCCATTGTGTGAATATACCACAATTTATTTAACCATTCATCCGTTGATGAACACCTTGGTTGCTTCCAACTTTTTGCTATTGTAAACAGTGCTGCAATAAACATGGGTGTGCATATATCTGTTTGTATGAAGGCTCTTGTATCTCTAGGGTATATTCCGAGGAGTGGGATTTCTGGGTTGTATGGTAGTTCTATTTCTAACTGTTTAAGATAACGCCAGATAGATTTCCAAAGTGGTTGTACCATTTTACATTCCCACCAGCAGTTTATAAGAGTTCCAATCTCTCCGCAGCCTCTCCAACATTTATTATTTTGTGTTTTTTGGATTAATGCCAGCCTTGCTGGTGTGAGATGAAATCTCATCGTAGTTTTAATTTGCATTTCTCTAATGGCTAATGATCGAGAGCATTTTCTCATGTGTCTGTTGGCTGCCTGAATATCTTCTTTAGTGAAATGTGTGTTCATATCCTTTGCCCACTTCTTGATTGGGTTGTTTGTCTTTTTGTGGTTGAGTTTTGACAGAATCATGTAGATTTTAGAGATCAGGCGTTGGTCGGAGATGTCATAGCTGAAAATTCTTTCCCAATCTGTAGGTGGTCTTTTTACTCTTTTGGAGAAGTCTTTAGATGAGCATAGGTGTTTGATTTTTAGGAGCTCCCAGTTATCGGGCTTCTCTTCATCATTTTTGGTAATGTTTTCTATTCTGTTTATGCCTTGTATTAGGGCTCCTAGGGTTGTCCCAATTTTTTCTTCCATGATCTTTATCCTTTTAGTCTTTATGTTTAGGTCTTTGATCCACTTGGAGTTAGTTTTTGTGCATGGTGTGAGGTATGGGTCCTGTTTCATTTTTCTGCAAATGGATATCCAGTTATGCCAGCACCATTTGTTAAAAAGGCTATCTTTTCCCCAATTAATTGACACTGGTACTTTGTCAAATATCAGCTGCTCATACGTGGATGGATCTATGCCTGGGTTCTCAATTCTGTTCCATTGGTCTATGTGCCTGTTGTTGTACCAGTACCAGGCTGTTTTGACTACTGTGGCTGTATAATAGGTTCTGAAGTCAGGTAAAGTGAGGCCTCCCACTTTCTTCTTCTTTTTCAGTAGTGCTTTGCTTATCCGGGGCTTTTTTCCCTTCCATATGAAATTGGTGATTTGTTTCTCTATCCCCTTGAAATATGACATTGGAATTTGGATCGGAAGTGCGTTAAATGTATAGATGGCTTTTGGTAGAATAGACTTTTTTACTATGTTAAGTCTTCCTATCCATGAGCAGGGTATGTTTTTCCACTTAAGTATGTCCTTTTGAATTTGTTGTAGTAGAGCTTTGTAGTTTTCTTTGTATAGGTCTTTTACATCCTTGGTAAGATTTATTCCTAAGTATCTTATCTTCTTGGGGGCTACTGTGAATGGTATTGATTTGGTTATTTCCTCTTCGGTGTTCTTTTTGTTGATGTAGAGGAATCCAAGTGATTTTTGTATGTTTATTTTATAACCTGAGACTCTGCCAAACTCTTCTATTAGTTTCAGTAGTTTTCTGGAGGATTCCTTAGGGTTTTCTGTGTATATAATCATGTCATCTGCAAATAGTGATAACTTTACTTCTTGCTTGCCAATCCGGATATCTTTTATTTCTTTGTCTAGCCTAATTGTCCTGGCTAGGACTTCCAGCACGATGTTGAATAAGAGCGGTGATAAAGGGCATCCTTGTCTGGTTCCCGTTCTCAAGGGAAATGCTTTCAGGTTCTCTCCATTTAGAGTGGTATTGGCTGTTGGCTTTGCATAGATGCCCTTTATTATGTTGAGGAATTTTCCTTCAATTCCTATTTTGGTAAGAGTTTTTATCATAAATGGGTGTTGGACTTTGTCAAATGCCTTTTCTGCATCAATTGATAAGATCATGTGGTTTTTGTCTTTTGTTTTATTTATGTGATGGATTACATTAATGGTTTTTCTGATATTAAACCAGCCTTGCATACCTGGTATAAATCCCACTTGATCAGGGTGAATTATTTTTTTGATGTGTTGTTGGATTCTATTGGCTAGAATTTTGTTGAGGATTTTTGCATCAATGTTCATGAGGGATATAGGTCTGTAATTTTCTTTTTTTGTAATGTCTTTACCTGGTTTTGGTATCAGGGAGATGGTGGCTTCATAAAATGAGTTGGGTAGTATTCCGTCATTTTCTATGCTTTGGAATACCTTCAGAAGTAGTGGTGTTAACTCTTCTCTGAAAGTTTGGTAGAACTCTGCAGTGAAGCCGTCCGGGCCAGGGCTTTTTTTTGTTGGGAGTTTTTTGATTACCGTTTAAATCTCTTTTTTTGTTATGGGTCTATTTAGTTGTTCTACTTCTGAATGTGTTAGTTTAGGTAGGTAGTGTTTTTCCAGGAATTCATCCATTTCTCCTAGGTTTTCAAATTTGTTAGAGTACAATTTTTCATAATAATCTGAAATGATTCTTTTAATTTCATTTGGTTCTGTTGTGATGTGGTCCTTCTCGTTTCTTATTCGGGTTATTTGTTTCCTTTCCTGTATTTCTTTAGTCAGTCTAGCCAATGGTTTATCAATTTTGTTAATTTTTTCAAAGAACCAGCTTTTGGCTTTGTTAATTCTTTCAATTGTTTTTCTGTTCTCTAATTCATTTAGTTCAGCTCTAATTTTTATTATTTGTTTTCTTCTGGTGCCTGATGGATTCTTTTGTTGCTCAATTTCTATTGGTTCAAGTTGTGGGGACAGTTCTCTGATTTTGGCTCTTTCTTCTTTTTGTATGTGTGCATTTATCGATATAAATTGGCCTCTGAGCACTGCTTTTGCTGTGTCCCAGAGGTTTTGATAGGAAGTATTTTCATTCTCGTTGCTTTCTAAGAATTTCCTTATTCCCTCCTTGATGTCTTCTATAACCCAGTCTTTTTTCAGGAGGGTATTGTTCAGTTTCCAAGTATTTGATTTCTTTTCCCTAGTTTTTCTGTTATTGATTTCTAGTTTTATTGCCTTGTGGTCTGAGAAGATGCTTTGTAATATTTCGATGTTTTGGACTCTGCAAAGGTTTGTTTTATGACCTATTATGTGGTCTATTCTAGAGAACGTTCCATGTGTGCTAGAAAAAAAAGTATATTTTGCAGCAGTTGGGTGGAGAGTTCTGTATAAGTCAATGAGGTCAAGTTGTTTGATTGTTGTAATTAGATCTTCCGTGTCTCTATTGAGCTTCTTACTGGATGTCCTGTCCTTCTCCGAAAGTGGTGTGTTGAAGTCGCCTACTATAATTGTGGAGGTATCTATCTCACTTTTCAATTCTGTTAAAATTTGATTTATGTATCTTGCAGCCCTGTCATTGGGTTCATATATATTTAATATGGTTATGTCTTCCTGATCCATTGTCCCTTTTATCATTATATAGTGTCCTTCTTTATCCTTTGTGGTGGATTTAAGTCTAAAGTCTGTTTTGTCAGAAATTAATATTGCTACTCCTCTTCTTTTTTGCTTATTGTTTGCTTGATATACTTTTTTCCATCCTTTGAGTTTTAGTTTGTTTGTGTCTCTAAGTATAAGGTGTGTCTCTTGTAGGCAGCATATAGATGGATCGTGTTTCTTTATCCAGTCTGTGACTCTGTGTCTCTTTATTGGTGCATTTAGTCATTTACATTCAGGGTAATTATAGATAAATAAGTTTTTAGTGCTGTCATTTTGATGCCTTTTTATGTGTGTTGTTGACAATTTCATTTTTCCACATACTTTTTTGTGCTGAGACGTTTTTCTTAGTAAATTGTGAGATCCTCATTTTCATAGTGTTTGACTTTATGTTAGTTGAGTCGTTACGTTTTTCTTGGCTTTTATCTTGAGTTATAGAGCTGTTATACCTTTTTGTGGTTACCTTACTATTTACCCCTATTTTTCTAAGTAAATACCTAACTTGTATTGTTCTATATCTCCTTGTATCAGTCTCCATATGGCAGTTCAATGCCTCCTGTATTTAGTCCCTCTTTTTGATTATTGTGATCTTTTACCTATTGACTTCCATGATTCCCTGTTATGTGTATTTTTTTTTTAATTAATCTTAATTTGTTTGTTTTGGTGATTTCCCTATTTGAGCTGACATCAGGACGTTCTGTTTTGTGACCTTGTGTTGTGCTGATATCTGATATTATTGGTTCTCTGACCAAACAATATCCTTTAGTATTTCTTGTAGCTTTGGTTTGGTTTTTGTAAATTCTCTAAACTTGTGTTTGTCTGTAAATATCTTAATTTTGTCTTCATATTTCAGAGAGAGTTTTGCTGGATATATGATCCTTGGCTGGCAGTTTTTCTCCTTCAGTGCTCTGTATATGTCGTCCCATTCCCTTCTTGCCTGCATGGTTTCTGCTGAGTAGTGTGAACTTATTCTTATTGATTCTCCCTTGAAGGAGAACTTCCTTTTCTCCCTGGCTGCTTTTAAAATTTTCTCTTTATCTTTGGTTTTGGTGAGTTTGATGATAATATGTCTTGGTGTTTTTCTTTTTGGATCAATCTTAAATGGGGTTCGATGAGCATCTTGGATAGCTATCCTTTCGTCTTTCATGATGTCAGGGAAGTTTTGTGTCAGGAGTTCTTCAACTATTTTCTCTGTGTTTTCTGTCCCCCCTCCCTGTTCTGGGACTCCAATCACACGCAGGTTATCCTTCTTGATAGAGTCCCACATAATTCTTAGGGTTTCTTCATTTTATTTAATTCTTTTATCTGATTTTTTTTCAGCTATGTTGGTGTTGATTCCCTGGTCCTCCAGATGTCCCAGTCTGCATTCTAATTGCTCGAGTCTGCTCCTCTGACTTCCTATTGCGTTGTCTAATTCTGTAATTTTATTGTTAATCTTTTGGATTTCTACATGTTGTCTCTCTATGGATTCTTGCAACTTATTAATTTTTCCACTATGTTCTTGAATAATTTTTTTGAGTTCTTCAAGAGTTTTATCGGTGTGTTCCTTGGCTTTTTCTGCAGTTATCCTAATTTCATTTGTGATATCATTAAGCATTCTGTAAATTAGTTTTTTATATTCTGTATCTGATAATTCCAGGATTGTATCTTCATTTGGGAAAGATTTTGATTCTTTTGTTTGGGGGGTTGGAGAAGCTGTCATGGTCTGCTTCTTTAAGTGGTTTGATATGGATTGTTGACTCCGAGCCATCACTGGGAAACTAGTTTTTCCAGAAAATCCGCTAAAAATAATGCAGTCAGATCCCTATCAGAGTTCTCCCTCTGGCTCAGGCTATTCGGATGTTAATGAAGCCGCCTGGGGAGGGTGGGGGAGGGAACAGAGAGATAGGAGAGTAGCATCTCAGAATATAGCCAGAGTTGCTTGTCTTGCTTGGAATGACTATTATATCTGAGATTCCCGCGGGCGCATCACCTATGTGTGCTGGCTGTGTGGAGATTGCCCCCGGGGGGTCCGGCCCGCTGGAGTCACGGTCAGATCCTCCGCTTCCAGCCCCACACCCAGCGTCAAGGCTCCTCTACTGGGACGGTGCACTCTTGACTCCAAAATCAGTCGCTGCCTCCCGGGGACTTCTCGTCCCTCCGGCCGCATGGCCGTGCCACCCCCGCGAACCACTTGGGCCGCCTCCCGGGGTTAGCTCAGATGGGTGGAGCAGCTCCCCGTGCTTGTGCCGTCACTGAGTGTCCCGGCTGGGACGCTGTTCTCCCCGCTCCAATACCAGTCGTTGCCTCCCGGGGACTTCTCCTACCGGCTGCATCCCACGCCGCCCGCGCGACCCGGGTGGGCCCCTTCCCGGGGTTAGTTCAGGGGGGTGGAGCAGCTCTCTGTATTTATGCCATACCTGCATCCAGTCCAAATCCCGGCGGGATGGTTCTCCGGCTGGGACACTGCTCTTCCTGCTCCAAGACCAGTCACTGCCTCCCGGGGACTTCTCCTACCGGCTGCGTCCCACGCCGCACACGGAACCAGCTGGTCCCCTTCCCGGGGTTAGTTCAGGGGGGTGCAGCAGTTCTCTGTGCTTGTGCCGTACCTGACTGGTACGCTGGCTCCAGGCTCTGGAAACAATCGCTGCTTCCCCGTATTAGTTCGTTCTCCATCTCTAAATCTGTGTTTGTTGTTCAGGGTTCATAGATTGTTATGTATGTGATCGATTCACTTGTTTTTCCGTGTCTTTGTTGTAAGAGGGATCCGAGGTAGCATCTGCCTAGTCCGCCATCTTGGCTCCGCCTCTCTCTGCACCATTCTTCACTTGACAATTTATCTTGTTTCCCATAAGTCAGCAGGCATCGCAGTAACACTATCTTTTTGGTTCTTCTAATTTTTAACTCATATATAAATGGGAACATACTTAAAAAACAAAAAACCCAAACTCACTGCCGGCAAGTTGATTCTGACTCATAGCAACCCTATAGAACAGAGTAGAGCTGCCCTTGGGATTTCTAAGGAGCAGCTGGTGGATTTGAACCACCAATCTTTTGGTTAGCAAGCGAGCTTTTAGCCACTGTGCCACCAGGGCGGTACACACTATAAACAGTCACATACAACTCTACAGAAATGAAAAGACATATCTTTAATGCTTTTGAAGCATACTGTTTCTACACGTTTTAACTCTCCTCTGTCTTTTCCGACAAGTGAATCCAAGGGAATTAACACTAAGAATCTCTTAGTGTTTATCTGTTAAGTTTATCTCATTATCCTTGCTTAAACCATTAGACACACGTATAAAACTCTGCAGATTCCCTATTTAAATTACATGTTCATGAAGAAACGTGCATTTTCTTCCTGAAATAATATGATAAATTCACATTATCAAGGTTGAGCAAATCAGTGTTGTTTCCATGTCCCAGTAAAAAAAAAAAAAAAATCCCGGTAGTAGACATTAATTCAGCAAACAATTAACAAAAAGTGTTTTAACAGAATTATTTAAACTGTGAATTCCTCTAAGATTCAAAATATACCAAGTATAAATGCAACACTTTGCACTGAGTTTTTCTCCTGGAAATGAACACATTTTTCTTTCAAGTTTATTTTTCATGTCCTTTGGTACTAAGTACTTCTCTCTAAGATCTCAACTAGAAGGCTGGGGAAGCTTATCTCCTGGGGAGGGACCAAAGAGATTTCATTTACTGACAGGAAGATGGGGCCAAACCGGACCTCAGAGATGACAGTCCATTTTGCAAAGGGCCCAAGAACTCACATGCATTATATTTGACTTCTCTGAGATCCCGGTCAGCCATGGTGTTTCCCAAACTTCATTGTGCACCCAAATCACCTAAGGATCCTGTTAAAATGCCGAGTCTGAGTCAGGAGGTCTGGGTTGAGGCCCAAGGGTCTACATTTCCATCAAAGTTCCAGGTGTTACCAGTGCTGCTTGTCCATGGATCCCAGTCTGAGGAGAGAGATCCTAGAATATCCAAATGAAGACTTCAGATTCAAGAAGATTCAGGGAATAAAGAGGAAACATCTACATCAATTCTTCTGGCCAGACCTCTGAGAGGGGTGGGGATCAGAGGTGCCTAGAACAACCATCCTTCATTCCCAACCCCAACGGGGACATCAGAGCAGTAGCCAGAGCCATGGCCGAGTTCCCAGAAGCTCCTTACTGTGTTCAGCCCACCAAGGTACAAAGAAGAGTAACAGGGATTGGTGAAGTCAGAAGTGGCCGAGTCTACTTCTATGTGAAGCACAGGTTTAAGTGTTGACCTCAATACATGCAGGCCCAACTTGTGACTCCCTCCTCCTAGACCTGGTGAGGCTCCATGACCTATGGTCAGCACAGAATTCTTCTGTAGGAGACATCTTTGAGACATATTGATTGAGAAGATCTGTGGGCTTGGGATTTTCTGATGGGTTTGGTGTCTCTTTTGGGGCATAGGTTTGACACGGGGGTGACCTTTCTTTCTTTCCATGGGGCTCTCTAACCCTTGCTGACTTCAGAAGATCAGATGCATCCAGTGCCCAAAAGAGCAAAAAAGAGGGGGGATGTTGGTTGGGCCTGGGTGAGGGGTGTCAATATGAATCTCAGTGGTGGGAGGGGGACATGGAGCATTTCACGTGCATGTCTCCAGCTTAAAGAGTAGTCAGGAAATCCCAGTCTACAGCTTCGGCTTCAAGTCAGAGGCATGGAAAGCCCTGGAGACACCAGAGATGTGACAGCTGTGCCTCCATTATTGGGAGAAGAGATAGGAGAGAGTTTCCCTGTTTGAGCTGCCTTTCTTTGGATTCATGTATCCATTCCACAGATATTGAACTACCTAAAACATACTACACTAGGAAGTGTTCTACCTATGATTGGGGGATATATCAGTGTATAAAGCACACAAAAATTCCTGTCCTCACTAAGCTTATAGTCCAGTGGAGAGACAATAGATAATAAATGTAATAAACTAGGAAATATTTATTATGTTAAAGGTGATAAGTGCTGATAATAAAATAGGGCACAGTTAGAGAAGGTGACAAAGACTTCCTCCAAAACTGATAGAGAAAGCCTGCCCCTGGAGCCGACACCCTGAATTTGGACCATCAGACAACTAGACTGTGAGAAAATTAATTTCTCTTTGTTAAAGCCATCCTTTTGTGGTATTTCTGTTGTAGCAGCACTAGATGACTAAGAAAGAATTTGATACCAAGAGAATGAGGTGCTGCTCTAACAGATACTTAAAATGTGGAAGTGGTTTTGAAACTGTGAATGGACAGACTCAGAAGGAAGTGAGGAGAACTGGTAACACCCGAGAAGGTACAGATGGTGAGAAACAGCAGCAGAGAACTAGCAGCAGCAGGGAGCCAGGAGCAGCACACCCAGGAAACCAGGGCCAGGCAGCACTGGAGTCGACCCATGGAGCAAGAAAGCCTGTGTGCTGGAGGCTTCCTAGCAGAGTGGGGTGCCTCCAGGCACTTATTGGGGGAGCTAGTGAGCTTTGGAACACTTGCCCCAATAGGACAGATGTGTGCATAAGGCCAGAGGGCCGAGAGGCCAAGAAGCCAAAAAGCAGAGGTTAAAGAGACAAGGAATGTCAGAAGTTGAGCTGCCTTAGTCTCAAAAGGTATAGCCTTGACCTCTGGGGTTTCAAAGTGAAGCCATGGCTTCTGATGTTTCTAAGGGTGGAGTTGCCACTCAGATGGACCAGGAGAATGGTATGACTAAAGCTGAGGGAGCAGAGTTGCCATCCCAGTGGGTCAGGAAGGCAGAGCTGAAGCCCAGGGCTCTGGGGCTTCCACTCAGAATCTGGAGAGTGTGGCCAATACCTAGAGTTCAGAGGTCTGGGCCATTGTGTAAATGGTCTCAGAGAACAGAGGATTATCTGCAAAACCTTTAGGGCTAATGTAATGTGTTCTGTTAACTTGCTTGGTGCTTGTTACCCCTTCTATTCTTCCAGTTTCTCCATTTGTAATGGAGATGTACACCTTGCGCCTGTTCTGCCACTGTATTTGAAAGCAGATAACTTATATTCTAGATTTCACAGATTTAGAGGAATTTTTGGATTTTAGACTCGGCGCTGATTTAAGACTCTTCCTGTAATATGATGGGGTAAGTGCATCTTGCATGTAGCAAGGACATGAATTTGGTTAGGGGGCAAATGGTGGAATGTCATGGATCAAACTGTGTCTTCCCAAAATATGTCTCAACTTGGTTAGGCCATGATTCCTAGTACTGTGTGGTTGTCCTTCATTTTGTGATTGTAATTTTATGTTAAAGAGGATTAGGTTGAGATTGTAACCCCCTTACTAAGGTCATAACCCTGATCCAATGTAAAGGGCGTTTCTCTGGGGTGTGGCCTACACCAGCTTTTATTTCAAGAGATAAAATGAAAGAGAAGTAAGCAGAGAGTTGGAGATCTCATAACACTAAGAAAGCAGTGCTGGGGTTCCTGATCAGAGAAGCTCTTAGTCCAGGGGAAGATTGGTGACAAGGACCTTCCTCCAGAGATGACAGAGAGAGAAAGACTTCCACTGGAGCTGGTGCTCTGAATTCGGACTTTTAGCCTACTAGACTGTGAGAAAGTAAATTTCTCTTTGTTAAAGCCATCCATTTGTGGTATTTCTGTTACAGCAGCACTAGATGACTAAGACAGTTAAAGGTGATAAGTGCTAGTAATAAAATAGGGCAGGGCTAGGGAGCATGTGAGTGTGAATGGGAGGGAAGAGTTTTTCTGGTTGCAATTTTAAATGGGTGGTCAGGTTGACCCTTAATAAGGAAATGGATTTTGAGCAATGAATTTTAAGTGGTGAGCTAATTAGTCAAGTCTAAATCCTAGATTCTGGGGCGAGAGGTGGTGCTGGAATGGGCCAGGGCATGGGCAGAGCTGTGAGCTCATCTCAGGGAACCATGGAGATTTCCCTCTCAATATGGCCATGCTGTGCCACCTTGAAATAGGCTATAGGATTTCAGGGCTGGCCCCAGGGAGATAGATAGGTCGTCTGCCCATCTGTGCACTGTATGGGTTTTCCCTCTGATTTTCTCCTCTTGGGTAGCATAAACCCATTTTGAGAAGCTGGACTAAAAGAAATGCTTTCCAAACCACACTCCATAAGATCACTTGATTTTTTCCTTTAACCAGAAGCAGAACATAGGTGCTCTGGGCAACTCTCATCAAAGGCATGCAGGATGCCGAGTGGGCCCCAGTGGTGGTATAGACTGATCCTCTTTTCTCAGTGATAGCTTCATAACACATTCCTTCAGGGGCCTGGCCCTGGACTGCTCCCTGTGTGGGAAGGACCATTCTGTGTGGTCTCTGTGCTGATCCCTGATTACTTCTGAGGAGCTTGGGTTTATAGGCCATTTTAGGTGCCTCTGCTATAATCTGCCTTCTAGTGACTCTTCTCCATTGGGTTTTTGCTTTTTCTCTATTCACTGAGAGGGATCTTAACATATTCTGAATGCCTATCCTTAGGTAGTTATGTTCATTGTAAATATCCCCGCCCGGCCTCCCCCCGCCACAAGTTTGTGGCATTTTTTTTCCTCCTTTTTCAGTAAGAATGAAAACTTCATTGGTTTGAAAAATACTGAATTTAAAAAGCACCTTTCTTGCAGGATTTTCTAAGAATTCACATATTATCTCTTAGTCACACTCACAGCAGAGGCCTTGGAAATGAGACACCGGTTAATGTCATTTTGGACCCCAAATGAGCATTGTTAACAGAAAAATGGGACTGAATTCCCACGTGGCCAGGAATCAGCCCTGAAGGCCTTCCCCAGGGAGGCATTTCAAAGATGTCTGGAGCAATGGGTGTGCCTCCCAGGGAATCATGAATGAACCTCTCCACAGGCCTGCTTTGAGGGGTTCCCACTCCCTTATGTACCAAGCTTAGCGCTTAATATGTCGTCATTCTGCTTACAGTCTAGGTAAGAATTAGAATGCTTCCCTAAGGGGAAAATTCTTCGTATGTACTCCATAATCAAAGCGCCTCAGGGCAAAGTTTAAAAGAAAAGCAAGGCACTTCCCATCAGTCCTTACCTGAGAGGGTCTTTGTGAGAATTCCTTGAGACTCATGGAAAAGGACACAGTAAATGCTGCCTTCTTTTCACCTCTTCTCTCTTCAAGAAAAAAAGAAACTGCCGCTAAGATGCCAGGCATTCCACAAGCTCCCCTTCTCATTCTGTATCTAAGTTTAGTAACAAAACTAGGAACAAGGCGATCAGCTGTGAGAAGAGAACCCAGGAGTATGTCCAGTCTATGTCATGTTTGAGCTTCAGTGAAATCCTGTTTCAAGTCATCAGATCGGTGGAGTAGCTGGAAGGCTGAAATTACTGGCCCTCTGACTTGCGGGAAGGATGGAGTGTGGTTGGTAGGGTCTCCTGGGTCATTCTTTGCCCCAAGAGGCTTTGGAGGCTCCTTCATGTTAAAGCAAAGGCCTTTCAGGACTAGCCAATAAGATCATGGAAAGACTTTCTTCTCTGAAAGAAGAAATGGACTCAGGAGGGGCGGGCTTGAAGCTTTTCGTCTCTGGTCAGCTTTGTGGCTTCAGGTCACCCTGGCCCCTGGCTGCCTACAGAACCGGGCCTTTCTAACTTATCCACCTCTCTCTCCCTTCCAGTTTTCCCTCAGCACCATGGGCTGTGGCTTATGCCGGTTACGATGGTGTCCTTTCAGTAGCTCCTTCCACCTTTCAGAGGGGGCAGGTTCTCAGGGTATAGAGCACAAACCCACAGTGCCCTTAAAAACCCAAACCCACTGCCATCAAGTCGATTCCAAATCACAGAGACCCTGTACGACACAGTAGAACTGCCCCCATAGGGTTTCCAAGGCTGTAAATCTTCACAGAAGCAGACTGCCACCTCTTCTCCTGTGGAGTGGCTGGCCAGGTTTGAACCACCAACCTTTTGGCTAGCTGCTGAGCACTTTAACCAGTGCACCACCAGGGATCCTTACAGTACCTTTAGTTATCCTTTAACAGGAATGCTGCTGAGAGGACATGAGGCCTGACTGATCTTGAGGCTCAGATGGGGAGAACCTGAGGAGTGGGTGGGAGTATTGACTTCAGAAAGTCTCAGCATCCTCTGGGTCAGGTCCCTGGGGTCAAGCCCGAGTGTTGGGAAGCTGAAGTGGTTCTGAACCTCGGTGTGTTGAATGTCCAGTACACAGGCCTGGGCAGCCCCTGGAGGATTCTCAGACCTTATTTTGGCCAGCACTGGGGAAACCCTCACGGGGTGATGAAAGCAGCAATATTCCTGGGGATCTTTATTCCAGGATCTGAACTCAGTTTGTACAGTCTTGGGAGGTGGAAGATGAGAAAGTTAGGGACCACGCAGGATGTCAAAAGAGGAGGCTCATTTCACATCCTTTGGGTTCTTGTTCCCCCTCCCCCTCCCCCTTTTTTAGCAACTAGGGCTTCAAGCAGGCATTTACTGTTTCGAGCTCATTTTGTTATTCTTCTTTAGTCTGAGCAGAGAACGGTCTGTTCACAGCTAGTGATGAGAATTGGGGAAACAAATTGCCTAGCCCAGACCAGGGCAGGCTTTGCTGCAGGAAATCCTTGCAGCTTAGCTCTACCATCTTCTGTCTCCCCCCAGACTGAGCAAAGCAGAGGGGTGTGTGGGAAACCTGCCACAGCCATGCTCAGTAGGGGCCTGCTCACAGCTGACCTCTAAAATAAAACCTTCCATTGCATCAGGACCAGAATTACCTGAAGAGCTTCTTAGAAGTGTAGATCCCTAGATACCCCCTCCCCAAGTTCCTGAGCAGCTGGAGGCCCATGAATCACTCTCTAGCACCTTCCATGGGGGTCTTCCAGGGAGGGGTCTACAGTGGCAGGGTCAAGGGAGGGTGGGGGCAAAAGAACTGAGAGATGTCTTAGGAGCCAACAAAATGGAGATGGGAGGAAAAGGACAAAGAAATAGATAGGGCTGAGAAGAAAATCTGAGCTGGGGGAGAAGAAAATCTAGGAAAACATGTCATTGGAAAGAAATCATCCAACTAAAATCATGGGATCTCGTGCTGAGAGTGCACAGGCTCAGGACCTCAGTGCAAAGCAGCTTCATGAAGCAACTCTCCCTGCAGCTTCTGTTGCAGAATGCCAGGCTGGTGGAAAAACAGTGCAAGAAATTCAGGCTGGCAAATGGGTCACATTCAGGAGGAACTGCTGCCAGGAGGTGGCCTGGAAGCACTACCTTACCCTCCCCGTGCAGTACTGTAGCTCTGGGAGCCTGGGGATCCCCAAAGTCTGATCGTGGCCTTAGGGGTGAGCCCTTGGGAGGACTCTTCCCGGTGCGGTGCAGCCGGTGAGTCCAGCCTGGAAAGAGAGGGTCCACCTGACAGTGTGGCCTCTTTGGCCTGGCCTTTTCCTCCCAGAAGTGCACCCCCCGGGGCCTCCTATGGGTGGATTTAGAAGCCCATGTGTGATCACAACTCACTCACCCGTGCCCAGCGTCCTAGGGATACCAGACAGCTGACCGATTCGCAGCGGAAGTGCTGCAGGCCGGGCGGTGCGCGTGGAAATCCTGAAGTCCAGGTTCTGGGCTGCCCTCTCCGTGGCGTTGGCTTCCCCCTAAATTTTAGTGGTAGCAATGAGGAGACTGGCGGCGGAGACCCAGAGGGACAAGAGCAGGGGCTAGAGGCTGGCTGGCAGGTATGAGGGGAGCTGGTCCTTCGCCAGAGGCACCGGACCCAGGCTCCGGTCCTCTGCCAGCTCTGCTGGGCCCAGGACCCGGTGAAGCCCTGGAGCGCTCCTCTCCCCAAGCGCAGCACCCACTGTGGCCGCCCCAACCGCCCCAACTGCCTCTCTCTGCCTTTTACTTCCAAAATGTGCCTGTGTGGGGATGGGGATGTATGTGTGTAACATTCTTGTGCTTTAGGTGAAAATTTAGGTAGTAAATTAATTTGCCATTCAGCAATTCATGCACAAATTGTTCCGTGACATTTCTTGTGATCCCTGCAATGTGTCAGCACCCTCCCCATCCTCACCCTCCTGAAAAATGTGTCCTTTTGATCCCCACATGCAACTGGACACCACACCACACACAAAGGCAATCCCAGCTGAGTTTCAGACCCAGACATGAAAAGCAGAACTTTAAAACAATAAGGATGCGGTATGAAAAAGAAAGTAATAAGTACAGACAAAAATAGAAAATAAAAGAATATTTGAAGACAGTATTCTCAGGAGCCGGTGGACACGACACTGCTTGGATAGCACACTGTTCATTTCTTTTCAGAAAATACAAAGTCTGAGATGAGGGAACTGGTACCAGGAGTGGATGCAGGAAAGAACCTTTGTGGAAATGGGGAGAATCTGGGATTGATTAAGAGTTTGGATAAGGCTGAAAAGAGTGAATATCCACATAATCTTTAAAGATGGCTTTCCAGCAGCCTAGAGCACACATTGGAAACTTGTCTAATAAATTATTGCCAGAAGATTCCATGAAGCAAAATGGATTGTTTTACTCGCCTGCTGCCGTTGAGTCGAAAATGGATTAGAGTTAAAAATCTTCCTGCAAAGAAAATAACAGGCCTGGATGACTCTCAGCAGATTTCATGAAACATGCGAAGAACAGGTAATTTTGGCCTTAGACAGGATCCATCAAAGAATAGGTGAAGATGAAACTCTCCTCAACTTGTCCACGAACCTAAATGCAATCATGGTCGGCAAGGTCAATGTGTTTGTTATCTACTGGTGCACAATGAATTATCCCAAAACTTAGCAGATGTGGGATAAACTACAAAACAGTCCATTCATTTTGATAAAGTTTGCAACTAAACAAAGATAGCTATAATTACTTCTATCCCAGAATATAGTTTTGATGTATGAATAAGCCAGAAATTTTAAATAACGAGGGTAACTATTAAAAGATTTTAAAACTTTTTTAATGCTGATATAATTGCAAACCTAGAGGACGAATATAAAATTGCTGATAAAGTGGCAGGATACAGGACATATATACCAAAATCAGTGCTATATTTCTGACCAGAAATAAGCACCCAAAAAAATGGAAATGGGAAGGATAGACCATTCTCTTTCCTCTGCTATTTGATTGTACCAAATAGTGTCAAAAACAATAAGATACTTAGGGAAATGTTTTGATAGAAACGGTAGGAGATCTATATGAAGAAAATAATCTACTGAAGTAAATAAAACAAAACCTGATTGAATATGAAAAAAATGCCTGTTCTCCCGAACGTGAAGACTTGTAAAACAAAAGTCAAGTGTTTCAAAACTAAGATATGTATATAATGCGATTTCCATTAGAATATCAAAATAGTTGTCTGTTGAACTGAATACAGAGTAGAAGTGCCGCTTAGGTTTTTTGGGGGGGTAGGGGGGAGGGAAGGGGCTGTAATCTTTACAGAAGCAGATCCCCACGTCTTTCTCTTGTAGAGCTGCTGGGTGTGTTCGAACTGTCAACCTTTCGGTTAGCAGCCAAGTGCTTAACTATTGTACCACCAGGGGTCCTTATACGATAGACAACCAAAATATGAAAAAGGATAGTAAGTGCAGCCTTCTTTCATTGAATAGAACAAATTAATACGTTATACTAAACAAAAAACCAAACCCATTGCTGTCAAGTCGATTCTGACTCATAGCAACCCTATAGGACAGGGTAGAACTGCCCCATAGAGTTTCCAAGGAGCGCCTGGTGGATTCGAACTGCCAACCTTTTGGTTAGCAGCCATAGCTCTTAACCACTGCGCCACCAGGGTTTATACTAAAAAAAAAACTAGGAACTGAGAAATACACCAATGGAACAAAATAGAAAATCCATAGGGAGATCCTAATAACCACGAAGACAGAGTTGATATTTCAACCAGGGAAAATTATGATTTATATAATAAATGGTGCTGACTCAACCGATTGTCCTTATAGAAAAGTGTACCAAAATACCACATAGATTTACAAATGTAATATATAAATCAACAACAATCTTAATAGAAAATTAGGAAGTTACATGTAAGATTTTCTTAACCTATATAGGAAATCCAGAAATTATAAGAGAAAAGGTAGATGTAATTGAGCATAAAATATTTCAATTATTGAAGAAGGGAAAAGAGCTTGCAAAAAAAAAGATAAGCAAAAGATTAAAAAATTTGAAGTGTAGATGACAAAGGACTAATAACTACTCCTACTTTAAATGAAGCAGACGCAAAAATTTGGTACTTGGAAAATGAGCAATGATTTTTTTAAATAATGTTTTGTTTTTGGTGAAACTTTACTCAGCAAATTAGGTTCCCATCTGACAATTTCCACAAAAATCGTTCAGATTTTTCACAATGTGGTCAACAGTGTCTTTAATTGTGTTCTGGTTGTTCCATTTCCAGTACTCTAGTTTCCCTGCCCCCTTATGTTCTCACCTTTGCTTTAGAGTAATGGTTGACATTTTGGCCTCATATAATGGTTTTTTAATGGAGTGCCATACTGATGGATAATACCCTTTATTTTGTGTGCCAATCTGCTATTTTGCTAAAAGATGGCCTCAGAGGATAGTTTCAGTACAAGGTTTAAAGAGTTTCTCAGGGCGATAATCTCAAGGAATCCTCTAGTCTCAACTCATCAAGTAAGTCTGGACTTTTCAATAATCTGAGTTCTGTTCTTTGCTTTTCTCCCATTTTTTCGGGGTCTGTGTATTGTGGCCCTCATCAGAACTGTTGGTAATGAGCAATTAACCGACCATTCAGAAAAAAATCCAAACACCCAATAAACATAATCAAAGTTTCAAAAACAATGATAGTTAAGAAAATATCAATCAAAATCCCAGTGATACTGGCACAATTTAAAAATCAACACCACTTATGGCTGGGTGGGCTGTGGGAAGAAGGATGCCCTCAGACGTGGCTGGAAGGTGCTGTCATGGATTGAATTATGTCCCCTCAAAACTGTGTATATCAATTTGTCTGGGCTGTGATTCCCAGTATTGTGTAATTGTCCTCCATTTGTGATTGTAATTTTATGTTAAAGAGGATTAGGGTGGGATCCTAACACCGTTACTATGATCCAATGTAAAGCGAGTTTTCCTGTGGTGTGGCCTGCATCACCTTTTACCTTAAAAGAGATAAAAGGAAAGGGAAGCAATTGGACCTGAGGTTCCTGCACTGAGAAGCTCCCAGGCTAAGAAAAGACTGATGACAAGGACCTTCCTCCAGAGCTAACAGAGATAGAAAGCTACCCTGAATTTGGACTTGTAGCCTACTAGACAGTGACAGAATAAATTTCTCTTTGTTAAAGCTATCCACTTGTGGTATGTCTGTTATAGCAGCACTAGATGACAAAGACAGGTGTGTTATTATAGCCTTTTAGGGGAAAGACTTAGACAGGGCTCTAAGCTTTTAAAACATTCTTTGAACTGGAAACCTCACTCATTAGAATCTACCCCACAGACGCAAATCTTATAGTATATAGCAACCCTAAGGACACAGTAGAACTGCCTCATACAGTTTCCAAGAAGCAGCTGGTGGATTCAAACTGCCACCTTTTGGTTAGAAGCTGGGCTCTTAAGCACTATGCCACCAGGGCTCCACGTAGTATATACAAAGGATGGTCATTATTAATGACAAAAAAGGAAAAATAAAATTAGTGTCCATTGATGATGTGATATTATAATAAAATTTTAATATATTATATTCAAATATTCTAATAATATTAGAATAATAATATAACAACCATATCATACAATAATACATAGTTGTCATTAGAATGAAATAGAGCTATAGAAGATTAGTAAGTAAAATTACTGTGAAGTATTATTGAAGAAAAAAAGCAAGATACAGAGAAGTATATATATAAAGTGAGCCCATATGGGTAAAACAATAATAACCGAATATATTTGGGTACGAGTATATATATGTGCATAAATGAGTAGATGCGCTTGTTTGCATGTGTGAATATGACAGTTTAAGCAAGAATAATAAGATAGAACATTTACCTGATTGTTGATATGAACTATCTTGGATTCAGTTATGGGAAGGGACAAGGGGTGGGGAGCTAGAACATACTGAAATGACTATGCTTAACCACCATACATGGTATGTGTTTTCATTTCTGTAGAATTATATGAAAGTGTATAGGTTGCACACCATCATTGCTGCCATTTATTTACGTTCTTTGTGTATAAATATGAGTTAAAAAATTAGAAGAACCAAACAGATAGCATTAGTGCCATATGTTAAGTGAAAAAAGGGGCAAGGAGTAATGTGGGTAGACTGTGTGAAAGGTTCTGTAACAGTAAACATGCAAATAGATCTACATGGATACGTACAACTGTAACATGTCTCCCAGAAAAGAGAAATGTAAGGAAGGACACTCATGTGTCTTTGAACACTGGACACCTTGGGGGAGCAGGAGCAAAATACCTGTGTAGGGATGGTTTGTGTTATAACTTCTTTACAAATTTGTACTGCTACGTATGTCATAATAAGATTATAAGATATTTGCAAGTTGTAAAATATGACAGATATATTTTTAAAACTTTTTTTTAATGTTGTTGTTAGGTGCCATCAGGTTGGTTCCGACTCATAATGACCTTATATACAACAGTAGGAAATACTACCCCATCCTGCGCCACCCTGACAATTGTTGCCATGTTTGATCCCATTGTTGCAGCCACTGTGTCAATCCATTTTGTTGAGGGTCTTCCTCTTTTTCTTATAGGGAAAAGAACAATCTTTAATGTCAGATCAAAGATTTTAATCCCTGGATAGAGAACACAAGCACAGACTGTATAAAAGTCAGACTCTGCAGATTTCATGTTTGGTATATGGAGCCAGTGACCTGTTCGGATCTCTATCCCTAGAAAGGACCAAAAAGAATTCCGTGAGGCTCAATATAGTTACCCTTAATGCATGTACATGTGTATACGCAAAGATGACCGCTGGACACCATGTGCAACTGAGTATAACAAGGCACAAAGAAGAGTCTCTTTGTCTGGTATGCTGTTACCACCTTCCTTCCCTCATTGCTCTACTGAAAAAACCACCCTTGCGCACTCCAGGCCTTTTATCAGGACTCAGTGGCAATGGGTTTGGGTTTGGTTTAAACGTAGAGGAAGTTAACTGGGAAATTGCTGTTTTTAGGATAATGAAGACTATGGTCATAAGTCTTTGGACAGATGGACCTCTCCAAACACCTCTGCCCACCTTGTATACGTCAGCCCCCTCATAGTTCTGTACCTCTGAGAATCACAGGCTTTCCTTTTTCACCTTCAGGTACTGGCAGAATTAACTCCGTTTCAAAGCTCTCGCTTCTGTCTGCCTCTGACCCCATCCCTCACAGAAGCCATTACTGTCACTGAGAAATATATATAGGGCAGCCTGTGGATGGAGATGCCCGTCCTGGAGGCCCTGCCCTCCCTTCCTTGCCCCTGAAGGCTTCCCTGTGCCATTTGGGGTCTTATCTCCCAGGAGGATTGACATGCCCCTGGCATCTCCAGGGCTTCCCAGGTCCTGGGACTTGATGATGTGTCTAAGAGTTGGGCTTTTCTGCTCATTATACAGTCTGGGCCTGAATCTGCCCCTTGCTGGCCTCACCTGTAACCATCTGTGTTCTCCCAGGGTTAAGAGGCCTCGTCTGCCTTTGTTCCTATAGTTCCAGCCCAGTCTTTTTCTTCCAGTTCTCTGAACTCAGGATCGGCCAAATTATACCACAGAAAAAAAGAAAGAACAAGCTAGTGTTATTGATATGTGCAAAATCAAACAGAAAAAGCTTTTTTAAAAGAAAAAAAAGTTCCCTTACATCCTAGGAACTCATCCTTTGCATGAGTTATGCAGACACTACTAGATCTAGTGTTATGCAGAAAAGGGTGACACCCAGGAGAGTTTTCCTAAACCACCTCCCAATCCTCCAAAGAGGCAACAACACTAAATCACAGCAATAAACCCAAACTCCCCCAGTGAGGGCAGTAGACTTGAATGGGGTGAGCTCTTTATTTCACCACCTATTCCTCTTTTTCTAACCAGGACTTCCTGCTTTCTCTGCTTGGAGGATGTTGAGAAGCGACCCAGAGTCCTTGGTTAGGGCTTTATGCCCACTGCTCACCTATAGTTAGGTTTCCTCACAGCCTGCCTTCTCTCTGGTTCTTTATATGCAAAGAACTCAGAGACACCCCCTTCACCAGCACACCTCCCTTGGAGCTCCCTTAGAGCAGCATCCCAAGTCCCACTGAAATCCCATTTCTCTCCCCCTACTTATGCTGTGCTCGTTCTCAGGGTTCCAAGACCTCACCATCCAGATGAGGCCTGTCCTCTACTCTCCTGGGCCAGGGGAACCTCTGAGCAGACCTGGTGTCTGAAGTCAGCTGTCCTGGGGCTCCTTCCATCCAGGTCCCCCTAGGATTGCAGCTCTCCGTGCACTTGGAGTAGGTGGGTGGGGACACAGGGCCAGGAGGAGAGGTTCTTACAGAGCAAGTGGGTTAAAGCAGCCTGAATAAAGGCCTTAACAGAACAAAAACCTACGGTTCTGTTGTTGATTTCAACGCATGGTGAACCCAGTTGTTTCAGGGTAGAATTGCACTCTATAGAGTTTTCAATGACTGTGATAGTACAGAAGTAGATGGCTAGGTTTTTCTTCCGTGGGCCGCTGGGTAGATTCAAACCACATATGTTTTGGGTAGCAGCTGGTGACAGGACCCACATTTCCCAGCACAAATGCCCTGCTCCTCCCAGGCCCAGGGTGCTAGCAGGTCTTCAGACTATTTCTTCTCTGGCTTTGCTGCTGTGCCCCCACCCTCTGCAGCCTGGCCCCCACCTCTGCAACCCCACCAGCTGGTGCCTCAGCCTCTTCAGCTCCTCTCTCTGCCTCTCCAGCTGCTCCTCCAGCTCCTGCAGACCATGCTCTTCTCCCTCACCTCCCTCTTCTTGGAGGCCATCAGCTGGCACCTGGCCAGCTGGTGGCAGCCTCCAGGCCTGAACTGGGCTAAGCATGGCACTTGCTTCTCCAGCAGCCCTTCACAGAAGACCTGGCAGCTGAAGCCCTGGGTCATGCTCCCTGTGAGCCACCAGGGCCTCCTGAGACTTGAACACAAGGCAGCAGGCCAAGCGGCGGAAGCGGAGCTCATGGGTCACTAGCCACTCCGGGGTGGCTGCGCAGGGGCTCTCCCCATGCTCCTCTCCTCAGACACTGGGCACTGTTGTGCTGGCCTGGGGCCCCTCCCGCCGGGGCCCCAGAGTGCTGACCAGGGACTCAGTGTTGGCCAGACTGAGGACAGAGCCAATGGTGCTCTCCCCAGAGAGCTCAGCCTCAAAGACCTGGGGCATCTTGCCCATGGGGGCAAAGGAGGTTTTGGTCTGCCAGGCAACAGCCACTCCCTTGACCGAGCACACCTGGGTGAAATATGCACACCTGACCCATCGCTTCTCTGGAGCAGCCCCTTAGCTGGATGAATGAGATGTCTGCTCAGTGGAAGCTGAGGGAAAAGACCTCTCTGATGGTTGTGGAGTCTCCCTGGGCCTAGAGCTTGGACTTTTTGCTTGAGATGTTGTGGACTCTTGGGCATTTTCCTCTCGGATAGAGACCTCTGAGAATAGTTAATTTACATGAGCTCTCATGGCCCTGATCTTCATATAGGAGCCCAAGGCTCTGGTCTCAGGAATCCCTGGAGGCCTCTCCATCACCAGCATCCTCCACCTCTGCAGACCTCATCCCTTCTTTCTTTTTCACAGAACCTACCACCCTTTTGGGGGCATTGCTGTGAACAATAAAATCTCTGCAAAATGGTACTACTGACGGTAGCCATTTCCAAGCAGTGGATTCTGACTCATGGCTATACCATGTGTACAGGGTACAGCTGCACTCCATAGGGTGCTCTTGGCTGCAATCATTATGAAAGCAGAAGCAAGGCCTCTCTTTCAGGACGCACCTGTGTGAGCTGGAACCACTAACCTTTCGTTTATTTGTAGAGCGCAAACACTTTGTGCCACCGAAGGTCCCTTACTAGTGATAGTAGTACCTTGTAACGAGAGCTTATGCCCTTTGAAGATAGTATTGCAGGGTATCATATTTGTAAATAAAGAATCTTCAAATTAATTTTTTCATGGCATTGATATGTTGAATGCCAAGTGAATTCCCTTCTTTGGAACATGTAAATGTCCTCATTTCCGTGAACCTTTTTAATTGTCTGAAACTTCTAAAGATTTCTTCTAAAACGGTGATTTTCTTAGCATATTTAGCAAGTAAACACTCAAACAGGAGAAAGTCTCATCTCTTAACTCTCTTTAAAGGGAGGACTTTTTATAGAGGCACTGTACTTAAAGAGAAAGAAAATTTGTATACTTTGTTAAAGTCTTACATGTATACCTCTTCCTTGTACCCTTCCTAAACAAGCAATAGTAGAGGGTTAAACTTGTCTTTCTGTAAACAGAAGTCCCCTCTACAGGTCCATCTTAGATGAACCGCTTCAAGGTCCTCAGGCAGAAAACAGATGACTGTATGTATCTGAGAGTCCTGATTCCAGAGACATCGGTGGTCAAATACAACCACCTCACCTAGGTGTGTCTGGGTGGATCATCCCTGTCAGCCTAAAGGTCTGTAGGTTTTTCTGTATCTGAGGGAAGGACTAGAGAGTTCAGAATGAAAAAAGATTTGGAGGTAGGTTGTGTGAGTTGGATGGACAGAAAACTCCATGGTGAGATACAGGATAGAGAGGAGGGACCTCCCAGGAGTATGTTAGAGAGATACAGAGACCAAGGAGGGAGCAGAAAGCAGGGCTCAGCCACTGTGGGGCAACACAGGAGAAAAGCAGAGAAGAAAAAGGGGTGGGTGGTGGAAGAGGATACAGGATCAGGGTGCGCCACCAGGAAGTACAGCACAAGCTCAGGTTCAGTGTGGTAAAATTTTAAAACTTCAAGTCTAAATAGAACTTTAGAACTTGGAGGAAAAGGGCAAGTCCCTGAAGCTCAGGCAGCAAGTCGTGCCCAGACCTTCTGCTGCCTGAGTCCAGGCTGGGAACTGTTGGGGCTCACAGCGACCGGGAACTCTGGGTCAGCGTGGGGTACTGTGTTCTCTCACACCACCCACTCCCCAAACTCCTCAAATAATTTTATTTCTTTTAATTCATCACATGACTTGTCAATTCAATCTCATTAGAACATATTAAAAATAAGTACAAGTCTCCATAACCACCGTTCTTCCTGGCCCTTCACCCACTGCCCTAGGTGACCACTTGCCTCCTTCAATCCCAGAGATAGAAGCAGGAATATCATGCCTAAAACATTGAGTGTCTTCTCCTCCCTACTCTGAAAAACCCTCAGGTTGCAGTAGAATTTTATAATTAACCCATTTATTCTTTCACATCACCTACTTTGCTTAGTTGTCTACAGAATGGCAGGAAGTACTTTCTCAGCAAAAACCTCAGTGAGCCCGGTCATCCCACAGCACAGGTTTCATCTTCTCTCCTTGTAGTCCTCTTTTTCAGGGAAATACAACCCCTCACTGCCAGCTGTAATTGATCAGGAAGCATTTTCCTCATGCTCTTACCTCAATTCTTAGAGAAAGTCCTCCTCATTGCATTCTGCCGCTCCATCCTGGCTGGGTGAAGATGAGACAAAAAGAACGGCCTTCTGAAGGAGTTTTTTCCCTCCTGCCAGTTAGAGATGATGTCCCAAACTCTCCCTAGCTCGACAATGCTAATTTAGGAAACACTGTCTGTGAACTGGTAGTTTAAGTCGCTCTCCCACAGAAGATCTCAGATCAACAACCTCTCCAAAAAGCCACTGGAATCTGAGTGAACACCGAGGATTCTAGTAACCCTTGTGTGACATCATTGTTGACATCTCTCAGTTCTGAGGGCCCATTTTGAATCCAAACATGGCAACAAGAAAAATGTGGCAACTCTTCTGGCAGGGGTTAGGAAGTTGTTATAAGGGAAATAATATAGAAAGAATGAATTGAACCTTTCCTCTGCCCTTAAAAAGGTTAACATCTGTTGGGGTGACTTGAGAGACCACGGAATAATAACAGTGTAATGGCCATTGTTTCCCCCAAGCCACTCCTCTGACACTGTTTGATCCACTTTGCTCCAGTCCTAGAAACACATGTCCACTCTGAAGCCCTCTCAGGCTTCCTTTGTAGCTGAGGCTTCACATAGGTTGTTTCCTTTGGCTAGAAGATATTCTCTCCCCTCCCTTCTTCTCCATGGTGAACCATGATGGTGAAGACAGCAGGCCCCAGCCAAACTCCTGGGCTTGAGTCCCAGTGTTTCTACATACCTGCCATATGACCTTGAATGAGGCATTGAAACTCTCTATGCCTCACTCCCATCACCTGTCAGATTAAGAGAACTCTATCCTTCTCATAGGGTTGTTGAGAGGATGCCACCTTTAACAACAGTGACTGCTACAGACTAAGATTATATGAATGTTCACTGTTAGAGGAGCCCTGGTGGTACAATTGTTAAGTGTTGGCTACTAACGAAAAAGGGGAGAAAGAGCTGGCTATTTGCTCTTATAAAGATTACAGCCTTGGAAACCCTATGGGACTGTTCTACTCTATTACATGGGATTAGTAGGAGTTGGAATTGAGTTAATAGCACATAACAACAACAACAACATTGTTATATTTCATGTCACAGCTTGCTGAGTCTGCCTAAACTACTTGATATTCCTGCTCTAAGTATCAGATCACTCTATAATCCCTACATGATAACACTCCCCTCACCACCCAGATATTCATGTGAGATCCTCATTTAAAAATCTATCTTCTTTAAAATGATTATAAGCAACTTGGGGGCAAACACAAGGTCTGCCTTATATATGTAGTCCCAGAAAGTAGGATAGTACCTGACACATAGTAGATACTTGACATATGTTAGTTGGATCAATGAGTGATGAATGATGAGTCCCCCAAAAGACCCATCCTTTATCGAAAATCAGCGCAGAATAGAACTCTTTGATGTGGTGCCTAAAGGTACCATCATTCATGGGTAGACTGTTGACCCAAATTCTTTGACCTTCCTGGCTCTGAGCCCCAGAATATGGTACACATACCACCTTCCCATGCTTTCTCTTGGACCTTCTGGAACAGGGTTAGCATTATGGCCTCAAAGAAAAGCAATGAGTATAAGGACCTCCATGGTCAACCTACATGGGAGGCCTAGCAGAGCCCTCAGGAAAAAGCCCACTGTTCTCTGCTGGACTGCACGTTTGATTTTGTTCTAGAGGGCTATTTAGAAAAGTAACCAGTAAAATTGTTGAAACCATTTGAGAAGGGGTTTTAGAAATTTTTGCTGGTGGACAGAAGGGAATCTGATAACTTGGAGGAAAACGAAAGCTCTCAGATGAGGAGAAGAGGCGGTTTGCTTTGTGTGACTGCAGAGGGTAGAACTGGGACAAGCATCTCGAAACACAAAAGGGCAAAAGAAGATCTTTCTTGCTCAGAAATGGAGCAAAAATGCCCCAATAGATTCACCCTATCGCCTCATAATTTTTACATTCATGATACCATCACCTTGCACTGTGGCCTCAGGAGAATACTTGGGGTTTCCTGAATATATTGGGCCATTTCCTACTTCTTAACCACCTACCGGTATTTCCACATTTGGTTCAGCATCACTTCCTGGTAAACTCTTCTCTGACCCTACTACTGGTATAACTCCTTACTTCCTGCTGTGTACTCCATTATGTTTTGGAAACAATTTGCCATAGCTGAGAACACACTTGATTGTATTTATTCCTTGTGATTGATTGTAAAAATGGGCACTTGTTCTTGCTGTCTTGGTATCCATGCCCATTTAATGTTTCACTTCTTGGTTGAAGCCTTTCTTGACACTATTCCTGGCAGAATATCCTACTCCCTGATGCTGTTGTCTTTAGGTGCCATTGAGTCAATTCTGACTCATAGTGACCCTATGTACAACAGAACTACGTTCTACTCTGGGAAATTCTTGTACTCAAGAAATGCCTTGCCATAGTTCAGAAAACACTTGAGTGCATTTACTTATTGTACCTGAATACAGTATGGTGACATCTTTTTCCTGTTTCTTTTCCATGCTTTTGGAAAATGACCTGGAAGCTGCTTTCATTGAAAACAGAAGTCTAGTAGCCTCTTGAATTGCAACAGAACTTATGACTGCTTTGGCCATTGGCCAATACCAAACCTGATAGAAGTAGAGAACTGAAAGGACTTGGGCTTTGGGGATTGCCCTGTAGTTGCTCTTCAAACCCTGGCAACTCAGGGGTTTGAGCCAAGGCCAGTGTGCTGCATGTTTATGTCTTTCATCAAATTTGGATAGTGTCCGGCTTTATTTTTTCTTCTGCACCTTTCCTTCTCTCCTCTATTTTTGGAATGTCTGTGATGTGTTTGCAGGAGAAAAATGTGACGGTTTGCTCCCATAAAGATTTACAGCCTTGAGAGGTGGAGCCAAGATGGCAAAATAGACAGATGCTTCGGGCGAGCCCTCTTTACAACAAAGACCTGAAAAAAACAAATGAAATGTGTACATTTGTGACAAACTGGGAGCCCTGAGCTTCAAAGGCAAGCTTAAAAAATGAACTGAGAGGCAGGGGAAGGAAGAGACCGTTCAGAAGCGGAGAGGTGTTACCGGACCTGAATCACGGGGATCCTTCAGGCACCATTCCCAAGGCCGCGGGGTGGGCTGATACTAGTGTTTGGCCGCAGTTTCCTCAGGGAGAGGCAGCCAGCCACATAGCCTACTCACACCTCCTGAACCAGAGAAGAACAGCACAAATGAAGAAATTAGAAAGATTATTCAGGACCATAATGAAAAGTTTGATAAGCTGGAAAAATCCATAGACAGCAATCAGAAGTTCAGATTAACAATAAAATTACAGAATTAGAAAACTCCATAGTTTATTTTTTTTTTATAGAAAGTCAGACAAGCAGAATTGAGCAAGTAGGAGCCAGGACTTCTGAACTTGAAGGTAAATCACTTGGCACTAATATATTTGAAGAAAAATCAGATAAAAGAATTTTTAAAAAGTGAAGAAAACTTAAAAATCATGTGGGACTCCATCCACAGAAATAATGTATGAGTGATTGCAGTACCAGAACAGGGAGGGATAACAGAAAATACAGAGAGAACTGTTGAAGATTTTTTGGCAGAAAACTTCCCTGATATTGTGAAAGATGAGAAGATATCTATCAAAGATGATCATCGAACTCAACATAAGGTACATGTAAAAAGAAAGTCACAAAGACATGTTATAATCAAACTTGCCAAAACCAAAGATAAGAGAGAATTTTAAGAGCAGTGAGGGATAAACAAAAAGTCACCTACAAAGGAGAGCCAGTAAGAATAACCTCGGTCTACTCGGCAGAAACCATGCAGGCAAGAAGGCAGTGTGATGGCTTATTTAAAAAATTCACGGAAAAAAAATTGCCTGCCAAGAATCACATATCCAGCAGAACTGTCTCTTAAATATGAAGGTGAAATTAGGACTATTCCAGATACACAGAAGTTTAGGGAATTCATCAAAGCCAAACCAAAACTACAAGAAATGCTAAAAGGAGTTCTTTGGTTAGAAAATCAATATCAGGTACCAACCCAAAACTAGAACAATGGGCAGAGCAATCAGAAGTCAACCCAGACACAGAAATAAAAAAAAAAAAGCAATATTATTTTAAAAAAAGCTCAAAACAGGGTAACATTGATGTTATTACATAAAAGAAGACAATAAAGAGGGACAGAGAAATGTAACCACAAATCTTCCATGTGCAGAGGAAGATACAGCGACACAAAGAAATAAAAGTTAGGTTTAAATTTAGAAAAATAAGGGTAAATAATAAGGTAAGCACCAAAAACCAAACCAACAGAGGAGACAAACTATCCTACTCATCAAAATAAAAAAAATAAAAAATAAATAGAGACTCAGCAGAAACAAAGTCAATAACAACGAATATGAGGAAAGGACAATATATAAAGACAATATATAAATTAAGTGGGAAAAAGAAACTGTCAACTACACACAAAAAAGACATCAAAATGATACCACTAAATTCAGACCTATCCGTAATTACACTGAATGTAAATGGACTAAATGCACCAAAAAAGAGACTGAGAGTGGCAGAATGGATTAAAAGACAAGACCCATCTTTATGCTGCCTACAAGAGATACACCTTAGACTTAGAGACACAAACAAAGTAAAACTCAAAGGATGGAAAAAATATATCAAGCAAACAACAATCAAAAAAGAGCATGAGTGGCAATACTAATTTCTCACAAAATAGACTTTAAAGTTAAATCCACCACAAATGATAAGGAAGGACACTATATAATAATGATTAAAGGGACAATACACCAAGAAAATAAAACCATATTAAGTATTTATGCACCCAATAACAGGGCTGCAAGATATATAAAACAAACTCTATCAGCATTGAAAAGTGAGATAGCTCCACAATTATTGTAGGAGACTTCAACACACCACTTTCAGTGAAGGACAGGACATCCAGAAAGAAGCTCAATAAAGACACGGAAGATCTAAATGCCACGATCAACCAACTTGACCTCATAGACATATACAGAACACTCCACCCAACAGAAACCAAGTATACTTTCTTTTCTAGTGCACATGGAACATTCTGTAGAATAGACCACGTATTAGGTCATAAAGCAAGCCTTAGCAGAAAGCAAAACGTTGAAATATTACAAGGCATCTTCTCTGACCACAAAAGTGGAAATCAATAACAGAAAAAGCAGGGAAAAGAAATCAAACACTTGTAAGCCGAACAATACCCTGCTAAAAAAGACTGGATTATAGAAGACATTAAGGGTGGAATAAAGAAATTCCTAGAATCCAATGAGAATGAAAATACTTCTATCAGAACCTTTGGGACACAGCGAAAGCAGTGCTCAGAGGTCAATTTATATCAATAAATGCAAACAGAGAAAAAGAAGAAAGGGTCAAAATCAAAGAATTATCCCTACAACTTGAACAAATAGAAAGAGAGCAAGAAAAGAAACCCTCAGGCACCAGAAGGAAAATTAGAGCAGACTAAATAAAATAGAAAACAGAAAAACAATTGAAAGAATTAACAAGACCAAAAGCTAGTTCTTTGCAAAAAAATCAACAAAATTGGTAAACCATTGGCCAAACTGACAAAAGAAAAACAGAGCAGGAAGCAAATAAACCAAATAAGAAATGAGACGGGAGATATTACGAAAGACCAACATGAAATTAAAAGAATCATGTCGGTTTACTATGAAAACTGTACTCTAAAAAATTTGAAAACCTAGAAGAAATGGATGAATTCCTAGAAACACACTACCTACCTAAACTAACACAAACAGATGTAGAACAAGTAAATAGACCCATAACAAAAAAAGAGATTGAAAAGTTAATCAGAAAACTCCCAATAAAATAAAGCCCTGGCCCAGACAGCTTCACTGCAGAGTTATACCAAACTTTTGGAGAAGAGTTAGCGCCACTACTTCTAAGGAATTTCAGAGCATAGAAAAGGACAGAATACTACCAAACTCACTCTATGAAGCCACCATATCCCTGATACCAAAACCAGGTAAAGACACCACAAAAAAAGAAAATTACAGACCTATATCCCTCATGAAAGTAGACACAAAAATCCTCAACAAAATTCTAGCCAATAAAATTCAACAACATATCAAAAAAATAATTCACCATGACCAAGTGGGATTCATATCAGGTATGCAGGGATGTTTCAACATTAGAAAAACAATTAATGTAAGCCACCACATAAATAAAAGACAAGAATCACATGATTTTATCAATTGGTGGAGAAAAGGCATTTGACAAAGTTCAACACCCATTCATGATAAAAACTTTCAGCAAAATAGGAATAGAAGGAAAATTCCTCAACATAATAAAAGGCATTTATACAAAGCCAACAGCCAACATCATCCTAAATGGAGAGAGCCTGAAAGCATTCCCCTTGAGACTGGGAGCCAGACAAGGATGCCCTTTATCACCACTCTTATTCAACGTTGTGCTGGAGGTCCTAGCCAGAGCAATTAGGCTAGATAAAGAAATAAAGGGCATCCAGATTGTCAAGGAAGAAGTAAAATTATCTCTATTACACAGAAAACCTGAAGGTATCCTCAAGAAATCTACCAACACTAATAGAAGAGTTCAGCAGAGTATCAGGATACAAGCTAAACATATAAAAATCGGTTGGATTCCTCTACACCAACAAAAACAACATCAAAGAGGAAATCACCAAATCAATACCATTTACAGTACCATTTTTATACCATTTATACCCAAGAAGATAAAATACTTAGGAATAAATCTTACCGGAGATGTAGAAAACTTATACAAAGAAAAGTACAAGACACTTATGCAAGAAAACAAAAGAGACCTACATAACTGGAAAACAAACCTTGCTCATAGGTAGGAAGACTTAATATTGTAAAAATGTTTATTCTACCAAAAGGGATCTATAGATACAGTGCAATTCTAATCCAAATTTCAACAGCATTTTTTAATGAGATGGAGAAACAAATCACCAACTTCATATGGAACGGAAAAAGGCCCCAGAGAAGTAAAGCATTACTGAAAAAGAAGAACAAATTGGGAGGCCTCACTCTACCTGATTTTAAATTAAAATAAAAAGAACCTATTATACCGCCACAATAGTCAGAACAGCCTGGTACTGATACAGTAACAGATACATAGACCAATGGAACAGAAATGAGAATCCAGACATAAATCCATCCACATATGAGCAGCTGATATTTGACAAAGGCCCCAAAACAGTTAAATGGGGAAAAGACAGTCTTTTTAACAAATGATGCTGGCATAACTGGATATCCATCTGCAAAAAATGAAACAAGACCCATACCTTACACTGTGCACAAAAACGAACACAAAATGGATCAAAGACCTAAATATAAAATCTAAAACGATAAAGATCATGGAAGGAAAAATAAGGACATTATTAGGAGCCCTAATACATGGCATAAATAGTATAAGAAAGATTACTAACAATGCAAAAGAGAAATTCTATAACTGGGGGCTTCTAAAAATCTATGCTCATCCAAAGACTTCATCAACAGAATAAAAAGATTACCTACAGACTGGGAAAAAGTTTTTAGCTATGACATTTCCGATCAGTACCTGATCTCTAAACTCTACATGATACTTCAAAAACTCAACAGCAAAAAGAAAAATAAGCCAATTAAAAATTGGGCAAAAGATATGAAAAGACACGTCACTGAAGAAGACATTCAGGTAGCTAACAGATACATGAGGAAATGGTCAGGATCATTAGCCATTAGAGAAATGCAAATCAGAACTGCAATGGGATTTCATCTCACTCCAACAAGGCTGGCATTAATCCAAAAAACACAAAACAGTAAATGTTGGAGAGGCTGTGGAGAGATTGTAACACTTATACACTACTGGTGGGAATGTAAAATGGTGCATCTACTTTGAAAATCCATTTGGTGCTTCCTTAAAAAGCTAGAAACAGAACTATCATAGGATCCAGCAATCCCACTCCTTGGAATATACCCTAGAGAAATAAGAGCTTTTACATGAACAGATATATGCACACCCATGTTCACTGCAGCACTGTTTACAATAGCAAAAAGATGGAAGCAACCAAGGTGCCCATCCACAGATGAATGGATAAATAAATTATGACATATTCACACAATGGAATTCTACACATCGATAAAGAACAGTGATGAATCTGTGAAACATTTCATACATGAAGGAATCTGGAAGGCATTATGCTGAGTGAAATTAGTCAGTTGCAAAAGGACAAATATTGTATAAGACCACTATTATAAGAACTCGAGAAATAGTGTAAACAGAGAAGAAAATATTCTTTGATGGTTACAAGAGGGGGGAGGGATGGAGGATGGGAGAGGGGTATTTACTAATTAGATAGTAGATAAGAACTACTTTATGTGATGGGAAAGATAACACACAATACAGGCAAGGTCAGCACAACTGGACTAAACCAAAAGTAAAGAAGTTTCTGGAATAAACTGAATGCTTTCAAGGCTAGAGTAGCAGGAGCTGGGGTTTAGGGACCATAGTTTCAGGGGACATCTAAGTCAATTGGCACAATAAAATCTATTAAGAAAACATTCTGCATCCCATCTTGGAGAGAGGCCTCTGGGGTCTTAAACACTAGCAAGCAGCCATCTAAGATGCATCAATTGGTCTCAACCCACCTGGATCAAAGGAAAATGAAGAACACCAAGGACACAAAGTGATTTCGAGCCCAAGAGATAGAAAGGGCCACATCTACCAGAGACCACATCAGACTGAGACCAGAAGAGCTAGATGATGCCCGGCTACAACTGATGACTGCCATGACAGGGAACACAACAGAGAACCCCTGAGGGAGCAGGAAAGCAGTGGGGTGCAGACCCTAAATTCTTATAAAAAGACCAGACTTAACAGTCTGACTAAGACTAGAAAGATCCTGGTGATCATGTCCCCCAGACCTTCTGTTGGCCCAGGACAGGAACCATTCCAGAAGTCAACTCTTCAGACAGTGATTGGACTTGACATCGGGTTGGTGAGGGATGCTGGTGAGGAGTGAGCTTCTTGGATCAGGTGGACCCTTGAGACTATGTTGGCATCTCCTCCCTGGAGGGGAGATGAGAGGGTAGAGGGAGTTAGAAGCTGGCGAAACGGACACGAAAAAAGAGTGGAGAGAGGGAGTGGGCTGTCTCTTTAGGGGGAGAGCAATTGTGAGTATGTAGCAAGGTGTATATAAGTTTTTCTGTGAGAGGCAGACTTGATTTGTAAATTTGCACTTAAAGCACAATAAAAATTAAAAAAAAAATGGGTAACGGAAACAAACAGACAATTCATCAAAGAAGACATTCAAGAGTCCAGCACACAGGAGGAAATGTTCACTATCTCTAGCCATTCGAAAAATGCAAATCAATACCCCAATGAGATACCATCTGACCCTGGCATTACTGGCAGGAATCAATAAAATAGGAAATAACAAATGCTGGAGAGGCTTTGGGGAGATCGGAAATCTTATGCACCATTGGTGGGAATGCAAAATGATACAACCTTTTTGGAAAATGATATGGCCCTTCCGTAGAAAGCTGGAAATAGAAATACCACGTGATCCAGAAATCCCACTCCTAGGAATATATCGTAGAGAAATAAAATAGACATGCACACCCATGTTCATTGAAGCATTGTCCACAATAACAAAAAGATGGAACACAACCTAGATGCTGACCAACAGATGAATGGATTAAAAAAAAAAGCTGTGGTACACACGATGGAGTATTATGCAACAATAAAGAACAATGATGAATCTATGAAGCATCTCATAACATGGATGAATCTGGAGGACATTATACCGAGTAAAATACATCTGTCACAAAAGGACAAATATCCTATGGGACATTACTGTAAAAACTCATGAGAAGGTTTACACACACAAAAAAACAACCTTTGATGGTGTCTTAGTTATCTTTTTTTTTTTTTTTAGTTATCTAGTGCTGCTATAAGAGAGATACCACAAGTGGATGGCTTTAACAAAGAGACATTTATTTTCTCACAGTCTAGTAGGTTACAAGTCCAAATTCAGGGCATCGGCTCCAGAGGAAGGCTCTCTCTCTCTGCAGGCTCTGGAGGAAGGTCCTTGTCCTCAATCTTCCCCTGGTCAAGGAGCTTCTCAGGTGCAGGGACCCCGTGTCCAAAAGATGTGTTCTGCTCCTAGTGCTTCATTCCTGGAGGTATGAGGCACCCAACTCTGCTTGCTTCCTTTTCGTTTTATCTCTTGAGAGACAAAAGGTGGTGTAGGCCACACCCCAGGGAATCTCCCTTTACCTTGGATCAGGGAGATGACCTGAGTAAGGATGGTATTACAATCCCATCCCAACCCTCTCAATATAAAATTACAATCACACAATGGAGGACAACCACACAATACTGGGAATCATGGCCTAACCAAACTGACACATATTTTGTGGGGACAGAATTCAATCTATGACAAATGGTTAGGAGGGAGAAGAGGGGTGGGAATGGAAAAACACTTAATAAACAATAGATAAGTGGAAACTTTGATGAAGGTAAGACAGCACACAATACTGGGGAAGCCAGCACAACCTGTACAAAGCAAAGTTATGGTAGCTCCATAGACACATCCAAACTCTCTGAGGGACCAAAGGGTTGTGGGGACCTAAATTGGCATAACACAGTTTATAAAGAATATGTTCTACATTCTACTTTGGTGAGTAGCGTCTGGGGCCTTAAAAGCCTTTGAGCGGCCATGTAGGATACTCTACTGGTCTAATCCCTTTGGGAGCAAGGAAGAATGGAGAAAACTAAAGATACAAGGGAAAGATTAGTGCAAAGGACTAATGGACCATATCTACCATGTCCTCCGCCAGATTTAGTCCAGTAAAACCAGATGATGCCTGGCTACCATTACTGACTGCTCTGACAGGGATCAAAATAGTTTCCAGACAGAGCTGGAGAATGAACAAACAGAAAGGAATCAATCCATGTAAATTAAAATACAATACCTTGGTTATATATATATATATCAGGCTTTAGATTAAAACCAAATCCATCACCGTCAAGTTGATTCCAACTCAGAGTTACCCTTTAGGACAGAGTAGAACTGCCCCATAGGGTTTCTAAGGAGCACCTGGTGGATTCAAATGGCCAGCCTTTTGGTTAGCAGTCGAACTCTTAACCACTATGCCACCAGGGTTTCCATAGATTAAAACAGCTGCAAAGAATGTTTAAATCTATTTAGGTATGGGTGTAGCAATTCTGAAACTGTTTTAGTGTGTATTATATTACTAAAGAACCCTGGTGGTACAGTGGTTAAGCACTCAGCTGCTAACTGAAAGATGAGGGGTTAGAACCCATCAGCCAATCCACAGAAGAAAGATGTAGCAGCCTGCTTCTATAAAGAATACAGCCTTGGAAATCCTATGTGGAGGTTCTACTCTGTCCTATATGGTTGCTATGAGTCAGAATCCATTTGAAGGCAACAGGTCTGGTTTTTTGGTTTTTGGTTATTATGTAACTGAGTACATGATTAACGCTATTGATATTATTGAGACCTAGAGTTCTCCCTACTGGAGAAAGGAAATACAGATACTTAAGGGGAGAGAACAGTTGCCAGGCTGTTCAATTAGAATTATAGCTATTAGCATCTCTTATGGATTGAATTGTGTCCCCCCAAAATTTGTGTGTCAACTTGGCTAGTTCATGATTCCCAGTATTTTGTGCCTGTCCACCATTTTATCATCTGATATGATTGTCCCCCGTGTTGCTTATCCTACTTGTATGATGTTAATGGGGCAGGACTCAATCTCCAAAATTAGGTTGGGTTTTAAGTCAATTTCTTTTGAGATACAAAAGAGAGGAGCAAGCACAGAGACAGGGGTACCTCATACCACCAAGAAAGTAGTGCTAGGAGCAAAACGTGTCCTTTGGACTCAGAGACCTTGTGCTGAGAAGCTCCTAATCCAGGGGGAGATGGATGACACGGACCTTCCTCCAGAGCCAACAGAGAGAGAAAGTCTTCCCCTGGGGCTGATGCCCTGAATCTGGACTTCTAGCCTACTAGACTATGAGAGAATAAAATTCTGTTTGCTGAAGCCATTCACTTGTGGTATTTCTGTTACAGCAGCACTAGGTAACTAAGACAGCATCTATTCATAATATGCACATATACTCATATGAAGAACTCAAAAATGTTCAAAATTGGGCCCATAAACAACATCATGATAAATGGTGAATAAACTGAAGTTTTCATACTAGCATAGTGGTGAACTTTTTGCAATATATGGAAATAGTAATTAGTTTAAATAAGAGTATTTTCTATAGCAGGTTCAGTGTGGTGAATTACTAGTACCTGGTCCTTCTAGCCATGGTCTCCTAGCTCTCACAAAATGATTGTGTGGGACTATGCACATAACATGCTTGTGGTCCACCGAGATCGGATAGCTTGCTAATAATGCAAATAAGGTGCATGGAACCCTGCAGGCATAGGGAATGGGACCGTGCAAAGTAAGATTTATGGAACCGTAATGAGGGGATTGGTCAGTTTTGCCATCCAGCTATGCTTAAAGGGAGCTAATGCCAAGGCAGAAGGGAGACTTCACTACCATCAAGAAGAGCCAGGAATGGAGCTTTTCCTTTGAACTTAAGAAGTTCCCCAGCAAACGCCTAAGTATTATCTCTTTTCTGTCAGCTAAATAAGCAGAATTTATTTAGACTTTCCTAACGGTCAGTTCTGTATTCAAAGCTTCCAATTAAGTTGGACCAGCTGCAAACACATCACTAAACTTTCATGTCAAAATTGTTTATACTTTTCGTTTTAGAAATACTGCCTCAGTTAAATCGTATCAAGTAGGAGAGATTTGTGTGAGACTAGAAGCTGATATAAAGAAAGATTCACAGTTAATTGCCAACCTTGCAAATCTCATTTTTTTTTCCTGCCATTGCTTTGATGTGCAGTCATTATTTGTACTCACTCTACTTGTTAAATATCTCTTTGTTTTGCCTGTAAGGCAAAGCATACCATTACAGCCAGCTGAATTCATGCATTCCCACAGCTCAAGTGACTGGGTGGGACTATGCAAATAAGGTAATTGTAGCCCACCAAGAGGACTGTTCAGCTTTGCCATCCTGCTAGGCTTGAAATGAGCCACCTCGGAGGAGGGTAAGGGAGGATTGTACAACCACCAAGGAGAAACAGCCAGGAGTAGACAGTGTAGCCTTTGGACCTGGGATACCTGCACTGAGAAACTCCTGGAACCAGGAGACAGAGAGAGAGAGAGCGAGCTCTAACCCTGGAGCCAGTGAGAAGCGGTGGCAGGAAAGACCCGCAGGAGCCTGTGCATTGGGCTTCCCGGCCCATGGAGAGAGAAACCTGAGTGCCTGGGGTGCCTCTGAGGACTTATTGGCAGGGGCTAAAGGAGCTTTGTAACACTTGCCTGAGCAAGCCAGAGGCCTAGGGCCAGAGAGAGGTATGCCTGCAGGCACAGCTGAAAAGATGCTGTCCTGATGGAAGAACTGTACGCTGAGTGTTTCTGAGCCTAAACTGTAACCTGTTACGTCCCTAATAATAATCCCATAATCATCAGTATAGTCTATGAGTTCCGTGTGGGTATTGCAATGAATTTTCGAACCCAGCAGAGAAGTAGAGAGTGTCACGGAGGAACAGCTGGTATCAGAATTGGTAAAGATGGCAGAAAGAGGAGACATGTCTGACTTCCACCTCACATGAATCAGCCTGGGCCTGATGTTGATCTTGATTCTCTCTCCTCCCCCTTGTGAAGTTAGAGGAGGACTGACACCTGCAGGCCATTCAGGCAGCAGGGTTTTGTGCAACCTATTTATGCCACTGTGCAGCAACACACACTTTGGGAACATCTATATAAACTTAGGGTAACTACTTGATATATACTTGCTTTGACGATATTTCACTCAAAGTAATTTTTGACACATATTGATTTGGTATCCCATGAAGCCTCTCACCCCAGACAGCTGCCTATATAGCCCACCCCTTAATTCAGCACTGTCAACAACCGGTTTGCTTCTCAGTCCTTAAGGGAGAAGCCCCCACAAACAGAGGAATGTGAGAACACTGCCAACACATACTCACAAAGAGAACTGCGTGAAGATTTACCTTCTACATTCACCCTGACCCTACAACTCTAACCCTTATCCTAATGCTCAAACACTAACCCTGGCATTGACCCTCACCTGACATGGCCTGGCCCTAACTCCGATTCTAACCCTAACCTTAACACTCCAGGCATCATCCACCCTCCTGTTCTCAGAGGATCTCTGCTCCGCTGTGTTCAGCTCCAAACACTGCACCTTCCCTTTCTGCCCCTGCCTCCTTGCTGGCTTCACTCAGTGAAAATGGGTAAAGGTCTGAAACAAGGTGAGTTCCTTCCAGTCCTGACACAGATTTTTCTATGCACACAAGTGACAGCACACGTCCCACTAAAGGGCTTCAAGGAGGTGCTGTGTTCTGGACTCATTGGACATGTTCACCCTTGCTAATGACTTTCTCGTGAAAGTACAGAAATTACTGGTCTCAGAGCATATGTCCCCTCTGATGGGCTCAAAAAAAAAATCAAAGCCGTTGCCGTTGAGTCAATTCCGACTCATAGCAACCCTATAGGACAGAGTAGAACTGCCCCACGGTTTCCAAGGAGCGCTTGGTGGATTCCAACTGCCAACCTTTTGGTTAGCAGCTGTAGTACTTAAACACCACTGCACTAGGGTTTCCCCAAAGGGCTCGCTTCCCTCTAAGTCAGTCACCGCAGACTCTGCTCCATGTCACGGCCACCCCATGTGTGTCAGAGCAGAACTGTGCAGCATAGGGTTTTCCATGGCTGATTGTTCAGAACTACATCACCAGGTCTTTCTTCCAAGACACCTCTGGATGGATCCGACTGCCAGCTTCCCAGTTAGCAGCTGAGCGTGTCACCATTTGCACCACCTGGGAACTCCCTAGTTCTCTAGGGGGTCCATGCAAAGCTCTGTGCAGACCATGCTTATTTCTGTCCCTCCTGTTGAAACTGAGAGTGTAAATCTTCCCCATTGGCTTTATTGATGGAGGTCAAAATCACAAGAATCAATTAGTGCGGTGGTAGATGAGACACTCTCGAGGGGGCAGAGGGGAGCCGTGCTAATATTAATATCCATACCTTAAATGTCTCCCTTTCCATTCCCACCTTCCTCCTCTGTTGAAGTCAGCATCTCCAGCACAGGCAGTTATACTAGAGTTCCAGACTGAAATCTCACATAGAAAGGAAAAGAAAAACAAAGCCTAAAAGTTCTGGGTGCCTGTTAGTGCCAGGATACCAACTTGCTCTGTGATATCTTGGTGGCAAAACTGTCTGGATAAGGTCACATGCTGGGCACAAAGGTAGGGCGGGAACGGGGTGCAGGCTGAGCCAGGCGTGGGGTTTCAGGGAAGCTTGTTCATGTGAACACTTAACAGATGGCAAACAAGACGACACAACAGGTACAGAAGCTGCAAGACACAGAACCAGGGTGTAAACCAAGGGGCCGGCAGAAGTAGACTTGGTGTCAACTCATAGCGACCCTATGTACCACAGAACCACTGCTGGGTCCTGCACCGTCCTCATAATCGTTACGTTGGAGCCCACTGATGCAGCCACCAGTCGAGGGTCTTCCTGTTTTTAGCTGACCCTCTACTCTACCAAGCATGTTCTTCTCCAGGGACTAGTCCTTTCTGATAGGATGTCCAACACATGGGAAACAAGGCTCATCATCCATGCTTCTAAGTAGCATTCTGGCTGTATTTCTTCTAAGACAGCTTAGTTTATTTAAAAAGTCCTGAACACTCCATTCCACAACTGGAGCTCAGCAACAAAATGCCACAAAAGCATACAGGAGCCATTCTGCCTGGAACGGGTGCGCTGAGCTTATTGGCTCCCCTTAAACTTTACCTGGCCTGGTGAGGAGGCAGTTCAGAGTCCAGGCCAGAAGAGGCCCAGCCTTCTCCAACTCTTCCATGTGGTGGTGGGCAAACCCTCTACCTAAAATTACAGGCTGGGCACAGAGGCAGGGGTGAGAGGGTCCGTTGGGGGGGGGGGAGGGAGGCGGGCGGTGACAGTGGGGAGGAGCTGCGGACTGAAAGGGTCGCTGGCAGCAATAGGGTGCGGACTAAGATGGAAGGAGGCAGAGGCGAAAAGGGAAGGTGGAGCAGGCAGAGCCAGTTGTGGGGTTTCAGGGAGCTTGTTCATGTAAATGCTGAGTGGGGGCAAACAGGACGAGAGAGCAGGGGCAGGAGGTGCAAGACACAGAACCAAGGTGCAAAGCGAAGGGCCGGGCGATGTTGCAGCGGTGGTCGACATTTTGAGGAAGCCCGGGGGACCTGGGTATAGTGACTGAGCTCAGGCTGACCCTCAAAGGCATCAGTGGACCGGGGAGACCAGAGGAGGGCTGAACAGGAGGCGCTGGCCGGGCGCTTCTGGAAGCCCTCGGTTCTGACTCTTCTGTCCTCATGTCCTGAGCCATCTCCAGACACGGGTAATGATTCCCCAGGGTCCACCGGCTCACCTAGATGTGCGGCCGCCCTTCCCCACCCTCCGGTGCCCATCCGCCTGTCTGTTCCGGATATCTCTAAAATTTTGATATTTTGTCCTCACAGATTGTTCTTAAAGTACATTTCATTAAAGTGTCATTAATCCTGACCACCGAGTTTCCTGGCACCCCTTAAACATCTCTTCATTTACCCTAATCAGGCCCTGGCGGGGTGGGTGTGTGGAGCTCACAGGTCAGAGTCCAAGCCAAAGAATGCACAACCTCTCCATCTCCGGGCCCCTCCACTGTCCGCCTGTTTCCTCCCTCCAGATTGTCCTCTCAGTGGGCTTTTGAATATTTAGCTCCTGTCTTCTTGTCTCCACTATTTCCATTAAGGCGCTAGATGGTGACTTCGCTTCAGTTTTGACTTCCATGGCTTAGAATCACCTGACTCTGAATTTCAGCGAAATCGTGGCTGGCCACCAGAGGGCGCTTGCAAACCCACCCGGGACCCCAGCGTGGGACCCGCCGATGCTTGGCCGAACGGACCTGGGCGCCCTCCCATGGTGAAAGCAGGAGCTTTCCTTCCTGCAGGACCCACCGCCGCAGGGAGAGGACCCGAGCCTCTTTGGAACCAAACGCGCAATGAGTCGGCGGCAATGAGGAAAACGCTCCCTTTTCACTGCCCAGACTGCAGAAGAAGGAGCTCGGCTGCAGCTCCTGTCAGACAGATTTCTCCAAAAGCGAGCAAAAAACTGTGCATTTTTTAAGCTGTTTCCACGTGTTTTGATCTTTGCTTCTCATATAGTATTTTAGCAAGACCTATGCAAACCGTTTGCACTTCACTACTAGCCTCAAGTTTGGGGTTTCGAACACCCACTCCCCGAGAGCCCAGGGAAGAAAGGCCTGGAGATCTGCTTCCATAAAGATTCACCCTTTGCTGAGAAAATGCTGTGGAAAAGGGTTCTACTCTCTAACACATGGGGTCACCAGGAGTCGGAATCCATTGGACGGCAACTGGTTTCAGTTTTTTTTTTTTTTTACAACAACATCCAAACATTCCTTCATGGTTTTGGTGGGTTGAAATCATAGCATGCTCTAGTTTTTTTTTTTTTTTTTTTACAGATTCAGTATTGCTGCTGGGGAGAAACTCCACAGATTCAGAGAAAGGGGAAGCACATAAAAGAAGTGTACAAAATATAGGGAACTTCCAGTCGAGTCAGCTGAGTACACAGCCAGTGAGACTTTTTATCCAGAAACTCAAGGAGAAATTGAATATGGGTGTCCTTACGTACCTGCTTTTGTTAAAAACTTAATGGCTATTCTTTCCTACAATATTAATGTAGTTCATCGGAATCTGAAAAATTCAAAGTAAAGGTCACATTATTTTAAATTTATAAATGAAAAAACTAAGATTATATAAATTATATAAATAAAATGTTCTTGTTTAACTACCATTTCTTATCATTTTACTTCACTGGTTTGTGGTTATTGTTAATTGCCATTGAGTAACCTTTGTGTTTGCAAGAGGGAAAGTTAACGGATTCATTGCATGAAAGAGGAACCAAAATACAGTTTCTCTCATTCTACTTGATTAAGTCAGAGGGCTTGATTAAGTCAGAGGGTTTTTTTTCTCTTATTGAAAAACATGTAGGTTAATGATGCATCTGCAGTCTTTTACTTGGAAAAGAATGTAAAGTTACTCCCATTCAAATACGTGCAGGCACTTGTTTTCTCTAATTCTACTTGATTAAGTTAGACAATTTTATTAAGTCAGAGGGTTTTTTTCTCTCATCGAAAAACATGCAAGTTAATGTTGTTTTTGCAGTCTCTTAGCTGGAAAAGAAAGTAAAGATACTCCCATTCAAATACATCCAGTGACTTGGGCTTATAGGTTTTGAATGTACAGTTTGTTTTACCTGGGCATGAATGTGCATTAAAAATATCTTGAGAGCAGAATGCTGTCTCTCCTGTGCAAGTACGAGGCTATAGCGATGTAGTTTTATTGAGTGAACATTAGCTTCCAGGTTTTTCAATAAGAAAAAGAACCTCTGATCTAATCAAATATGCCTAACTTAATCAAGTAGAATCCAGGAAAACAAGGGACTGCACCAATTTGAATGGGAGTAACTTTACATGCTTTTCAGCTAAGACTCTGCAGATGCAGCATTAGCTTGCAGGTTTTTCAATAAAAGAAAACAAACAAAAAAAATCTGATCTAATCAAATGCGCCTAACTTAAGTAGAATCCAAGAAAACAGGGGACCGCATGGATTTGAAAAGGAGTAGCGTCACATTCTTTGCCAACTAAGACACTGCAGAGGCAGCATTAGCTTGCGTGTTTTTCAGTAACAGAAAAAAACCTGATTTCATCAAATCCTCTGGCTTAATCAGGCAGAATGAGACAAACTGTCCTTTGGTTTCTCTTTCATGCAATGAATTCAGTAACTTTGGCTCTTGGAAACACAAGCTTTACTCAGCAAAACTACATCGCCGTAGTCCATGTACTTGCAGAGGATATACCACACAGTGCTATCGTTCAGAGAGTCTTAATACACCTTCCCGCAGGGGTAAAACGAAGTGCAAAATGAAAACCTATGAAACCCAAGAGTCTGCATGTATTGGAATGAGAGCAACTCTTCATTCTTTTGCAACTAACAGACTGCAGAGGCAACATTAGCTTGCACATTTTTCAATATGAGAGAAAACCCTCTGACTTAACCAAACCTGCTGACTTAAACAAGTGGAATGAAACTGTATTTTTGTTTCTCTTTTGCTCAATAAATTTGGTAACTTTGTCTCTAGCAAGCACAGGGTTTAGTCAGCAAAACTACATTGCTATAGCCTGTGTACTTGCCCCGAAAAACCTGCATGGTGTTCTCGTTGAGATTGTTAACGCACATTCGCACTGGGTAAGACAAAGTCCTTATTGAAATTCATTAAAACCCAAGTGTCTGCACGTATTTCAATGGGTGTAACTTTACATTCTTTTCCAACTAATAAAATGCAGAGGTAACATTAGCGTGCATATTTTTCAGTGAAAGAAACATGTTTTGATTTCATCGGATTCTTGACTTAATCAGGCAGAATGAGAGAAACCGTATTTTGTTTTCTTTTTTGCTCAATGAATTCGGTAACTTAGCCTCTTGCAAACACCAGATTTAGTTAGCAAAACTTCATGGTGGTAAAACAAATACTTGCAGAGGAAAACTACATAGTACTATCGTTAAGAGATTCTTAGTGCACTTTCAGGCCCAGATGAAAACAAAGTGCATATTGAAATCCTATAAAAGCCAAGTGTCTCCACATATTTCAGTGGGTGTAGCTTTACGTTCTTTTCCAACTAAGAGACTGCACAGACAACGTTAGCTTCCACGTGTTTCAGTAAGAGAGGATACCTTCTGACTTCATCAAATCCTCTGACTTAATCAGGCAGAATGAGAGAAACTCTATTTTGGTTTCTCTTTCATTCAATGAATTTGGTAACTTTGAGTCTTGCAAGCACAAGGTTTCCTCAGCAAAACTACATTGTTGTAGCCTTTGTACTTGCAGAGGAATAACTATATTGTATTATTGTTAAGAGATTGATAATGCACATTCACGCCCAGGTAAAACAAAGTGCATGTTGAAATCCTAAAAACCCAAGTGTCTGCGTGTATATGAATTAGAGTAACTTTACATTCTTTTCCAACTAAGAGATTTCAGAGGCAATATTAGCTTACCTGTTTTTCAGTAAGAGAAAAACTTTCTGACTTCATCAAATCCTCTGACTAAATTACAAAGAATGAGAGAAACTCTATTTTGGTTTCTCTTTTATGCAATGAATTCGGTAACTTTGACTCTTGCAAACACAAGGTTCACTCAGCAAAACTACATCATGGTAGCCCATATACTTCAGAGGAAAAACTACATAGTCTTATCCTTGTTAAGAGATTGTTAAAACACATTCACGCCCAGGTAAAACAAACTGCATATTGAAATCATAAAACCCAAGGGTCTGCACCTATTTTAATGGGTGTAACTTTACATTCTTTTCCAACTAAGAGACTGCAGAGCAACATTATTTTGAATGTTTTTCAATATGAGAGAAAACCCTGTGACGTAATCAAACCTCCTGACTTAATCAAGTCAGATGACAGAAACTGCATTTTCATTTCTTTTTTGCGCAGTGAATTCAGTCACTTTGGCTCTTGCAAACACAAGGTTTACTTAGAAAAACTACACCATGGTAGGCCCTGTACTTGCAGAGGGATAACTACATCGCGTTTTCATTAAGAGAACGTTAAGGCACATTCATGCACAGTTTTAAAAAAAGTACATATTGAAATCCTTTAAAACCGAAGTGTATGCACATTTTCCAATGGGTGTAACCTACCATTCCTCCCCAACTAAGAGAATACAGAGGCAACACTAGCTGGCAGGTTTTCAGGAAGAGAAAAACCTTCTGACTTCATCAAATCCTCTGACTAAATCAGGCAGAATGAGAGAAACTCTCTTTTGGTTTCTCTTTCATGGAATGAATTTGGTAACTTTGACTCTTGCAAACACAAACTCTACCTCACTGTAGCCCGAATAATTGCACAGAACAATCTGCATGGTGTTCTCTTTAAGAAATTGATAATGCACATTCACGACGGGATAAAACAAAGTGCATATTGAAATCCTATAAAACCCAAATGTCTACACGAATTTCAATGGGTGTGACCTAACATTCTTTTCCAACCAAGAGAATCCAGAAGCAACATTACCTTGCATGTTTTTCAATATGAGAGAAAACCCTCTGATGTGATCAAACCTCCTGACTTAATCAAGTGGATCAGAGAAAGTATATTTTCGTTTCTCATTCAGGCAATGAATTTGGTAACTTTGCCTCTCCAAACACAATGTTTACTCGCAAAACTACATCGCGGTAGCCCATATACTTGCAGAGGAAAAACTACATAGTGTTATCAGTAAGAGATTGTTAAAGCACACTCACGCACAGGGATAACAAACTCCGTATTGAAATCTTATGAAACCCAAGGGTCTACACCTATTTCAATGGGTGTAATGTTACTTTCTTTTCCAACTAAGAGACTGCGGAGCAACATTAGCTTGCATTTTTTCTATATGAGAGAAAATCATCTGACTTCACCAAGCCATATGACTTAATCAAGTGGGAAGAGAAAAACTGCATTTTCGTTTCTCTTTCGCACACCGAATTCAGAAACTTTGGCACTTGCCAATCGAAGATTCACTGAGCAAAACTACATGGAGGTAGCCCATATACTTTCAGAGGAAAAACTACATAATCTTATCATTGTTAAGACATTGTTAAAGCACATTCATGTCCAGGTAAAACACAGTTCATAATGAAATCTTATAAAACCCAAAGGTCTGCACCTATGTCTCTTAGTTGGAACAGAACAGAAAGTTACACCCATTGAACTGTGGGCAGACACATGAGTTCTCTGGCTTTCAGTATGAACTTTGTTTTACCCGAGACTAAATATTATTTCACAATATCTTAAAGTTAGCACTACCTAGATGTTCCTCTGTAAGTTACAGGGGCTACCTATATGTAGTTTAGCAGAGTAAACCTCGTGCTCGCAAAAGCCAAACTTCCTGGGTTCACTGCATGAAAAAGAAACCCAAAGACAGTTTCTTTCATTCTGCCTGCTTTCGTCAGGGGATTGGATGAAGTCTGAGAGTTCTTTCTCTTACTGAAAAGCATGAAAGCTGATGTTGCCTCTGCATTCTCTTAGATGGATATGGGAAGTTACACCCATTGAACTGCAGGCACACACATGGGTTCTCTAGGATTTCAAAACGCACTTTGTTTGACCTGGGCCTGAATGTGCTTACACAATCTCTTAATGCTGACTTTACATAGTTGTACCTCTTCAAGCTACAGGGCTACCACAATGTAGTTTTGCTGAGGAAACCTTGTGCTCACAAGCCAGACTTACCAAGTTCACTAAATGAAAGACAAACCTAAAGTCAGTTTCTTTCATTCTAAATGCTTTCGCCAGAGGTCTGGATGAAGTCACAGAGATCTTCCTCTTAATGAAAAACATACAAGCTGATGTTGCTCCTGCCCTCTCTTACTTGGAAAAGAATGGAAACTTAAACTAATTGAACTGGAGACAGAAACTTGGGTTTGCTAGGATTTAATATGCACTTTGTTTTCCCTGGGCATCAGTGTGTTTTCACAACCGCTTAACACTACCACTTCATTGTTGTTTCTCTGTAAGAACAGTGGCTACTGCTATGTAGTTTTACTGAGGAAACCTTGAGTTTCCAGGAGCCAAACTTACTGCTTTCACTGCAGAAAAGAGAAACCAAAAGACAGTTTCTCTTATTCTGACTGCTTTCATCAGGGGGGAAACCCTGGTGGCATAGTGGTTAAGTGCTACAGCTGCTAATCAAAGGGTCGGCAGTTCAAATCCACCAGGCGCTTCTTGGAAACTCTATGGGGCAGTTCTACTCTGTCTATAGGGTCGCTATGAGTCGGAATGGACTCGATGCCACTGGGTTTGGTTTTGGTTTTGGTTTATCAGAGGACTGGATGAAGTCAGAGAGTTCTTTCTCTTACTGAGAAACATGTAAGTTGATGTTGCCTCTGCACTATTTACTTGGAACGGAATGGAAAGCTACACCCATTGAACTATAATCGGACACTTTGGTTTGTTAGGATTTCAATATGTGCTTTGTTTTGCCTGGTCATCAATGTGCTTTCACAATCTCATAAGGCTACCACTAAGTAGTTGTTTCTGTTCATGAACAGGGGCTACCACGATGTATTTTTCATGAAAAAATCTTGCTTTTCCAGGATCCAAAGTTACTGAGTTCACTGCAGGAAAGAGAAACCAAAAGACAGTTTCCCTCATTCTGCCTGCTTTTGTCAGAGGAGTGATTGAAGCCGGAGAGTTCTTTCACTTCCTGAGAAACAAGAAAGCTGATGTTGCCTCTGCACTCTCTTACATGGAAAGGAAAGGAATATTACACACTTTGAACTGCAGGCAGACACTTGGGTTTGCTATTATATCAATACTCATTTTGTTTTCCATGGGTGTCAAAGTACTTTCACAATCTCTTAAAGCTACCACAACGTAGTTGTTTCTCTACGAATACCCAGGATAACACAGTGTACTTTTGCTAAGGAAACCTTGCATTTCCAGGAGCCAAAGTTATGGATTTCGCTGCAGAAACAGAAACCAAAAGACAGTTTCTTTCATTCTGCCTGCTTTACTCAGAGGACTAGATGAAGTCCAAGAGTTCTTTCTCTTACTGAGAAACATGCAAGGTGATGTTGCCTCTGTGCTCTCTGACTTGGAAAGGAGTGGAAAGTTAAACCCATTAAACTATAAGGAGGCACTTCAGTTTGCTAGGATTTCGATATGCACTTTGTTTTGCTTGGTCAACAATGTGCTTTCACAATCTCTTCAGGCTACTGTGTAGTTGTTTCTTTTCATGAACAGGGGCTACCACGAAGTAATTTTGGTGAAAAAAATCTTGCATTTCCAGGAGCCAAAGTTACCAAGTTCACTTCAGGAAATAGAAACCAAAAGACAGTTTCTCCTATTCTGCCTGATTTCTTCAGAGGAATGGATGAAGTCAGAGAGTTCTTTCACTTACTGAGAAACATGCAAGCTGATATTGCCTCTGCGCTGTCTTAGTTGGAAAGGAATGGAAAATTACACCCTTTGAACTGCGGGCAGACACTTGGGTTTGCTGTTATATCAATACGCACTTTGTTTACTGTGGACGTCAAACAGCGTTCACAATCTCTTAATGCTAACACTACATAGTTGTTCCTCTGCAAGGACAGGGGCTACTGTGATGTAGTCTTGCTGAGGAAACCTTGCATTTCCAGGAGCCAAAGTTACTGGTATCACTGCAGTGAAGAAAAACCAAAAGACAGTTTCTCTCATTCAGCCTACTTTCATCACGGGACTGGATGAAGTCAGAGAGTTCTTTCTATTACTGAGAGACATGCAAGCTGATGTTGCCTCTGTAGTCTCTTACTTGGAAAGAAATGGAAAGTTACACCCATTGAACTGTAAGCAGACACTTGGGTTTATTAGGATTTCAATATGCTCTTTGTTTTCCCTGGGTGTCAAGATGCTTTCACAATCTCTTAATGCTAACACAATGTGATTGTTCCTCTGCAAGGAGAGGTGCTACCTCAATGCAGTTTTTGTGAGGAAACTGTACCTTTCCAAGAACCAAAGTTGCCAAGTTCATTGCAGGATAGAGAAATCAAAACACAGTTTCTCTCATTCTGCCTGCTTTTGTCAGAGGACTGAATGAAGTCAGAGGGTTATTTCTCTTACTGAGAAAAATGCAAGCTGATTTTTCCTCTGTGCTGTCTTACTTGGAAAGGAATGGAAAGTTATACCCATTGAACAGCAGGAAGACACTAGGGTTTGCTGGGATTTCAATATACACTTCTTTTTTTCCTAGGCATCAATGTGCTTTCACAATCTCCTAATGCTAACACCACTTAGTTGTTCCTCTGCAAGGACAGGGGCTGCCACAATGTGGACTTGCTGAGGAAGCCTTGTGTTTCCAGTAGCCAAAGTTACCGATTTCACTGCAGTAAAGAGAAACCAAAAGACAGTTTTTTTCATTCTGCCTGCTTTCATCAGAGGACTGGATGAAGTCAGAGAGTTCTTTCTCTTACTGAGAAACATGCAAGCTGATGTTGCCTCTGCAATCTCTTACTCAATAGGAATAGGAAGTTAAGCCAGTTGAACTCAGGCAGACATGAGTTTGCTAGGATTTCAATATGCGCTTTCTTTTCCCTGGGCATCAGTGGGCTTTCACAATCTCTTAACATTACCACCTCGTAGTTGTTTCCATGCAATAACAGGGGCTACTTGATGCAGTTTTGCTGAGGAAACCTTGAGTTTCCAGGAGCCGAAGTACCAGTGTCACTGAAGGAAAGAGAAACCAAAACAGTCTCTTTCATTCTCCCTGCTCTCGTCAGAGGACTGGATGAAGTCAAAGAGTTCTTTCTGTTACTGAGAAAAATGCAAGCTGATGTTGCCTCTGTGCTCTCTTACTTTGAAAAGACTGGAAAGTTACATCCATTGACGTATAAGCATATACTTGGGTTTGCAACGATTACAATATGTTGTTTGTTTTCCCTGGGCATCAAATGTCCTTTCACAATCTCTTAAGGTTACCACTTCATACTTGTTTCTATGCAAGAACAGAGGTTACCGTGATGTAGTTTTGCTGAGGAAACCTTGCGTTTCCAGGAGTCAAAGTTCCTGATGTCACTGCAGGAAAGAGAAACCCGAAGACATTTTCTTTCACTCTGCCTGCTTTCTTCAGAGGACTGGGTGAAGTCAGAGACTTCTTTCTCTTACTGAGAAATATGCAAGCTGATGTGGCCTCTGCCCTCTCTTACTTGGAAAGGAATGGAAAATTACACCCATTGTGCTATTAGCATTCACTTGGGTTTGCTAGGATTTCAATATGCTCTTTGTTTGCCCTGGCCTTCATTGTGCTTTCACAATGTCTTAACATTACCACTTCATAATAATTTCTGTGCAAGAACAGAGGATAAAGTGATGCAGTTTTGCTGAGGAAACCTTGCATTTCCAGGGGCCAAAGTTTCCGATTTCACAGCAGGAAAGAGAAAACTTAAGGCAGTTTCATCCAGTCTACTATCATCAGTGGACAAGATAAAGTCCAAGAGTTCTTTCTCTTACTGAAAAACATGCAAGTTGATGTTTCCTCTGTGCTCTGTTACTTGGAAAGAAATGGAAAGTTACATCCAGTGAAGTATAAGCATACACTTGGGTTTGCTAGGATTTCAGTATGCCCTTTGTTTTCCATGGGCGTCAGTGTGATTTCAGAATCTCTTAACGTTACCACTTAGTAGTTGTTTCTATGTAAGAACAGAGGTTACTGCGATGTAGTTTTGCTGAGGAAACCTTGTGTTTCCAGGAGTCAAAGTTACCGCTTTCACTGCGGGAAAGAGAAACCTAAAGACAGTTTATCTCATTCAGCCTGCTTTCCTCAGAGGAATGGATGAAGTCAGAGACTTCTTTCTCTTATTGAGAAACATGCAAGCTGATGTTGCCTCTGTGCTGTCTTACTTGGAGAGGAATGGAAAGTTACACCGATTGAGTTGCGGGCACACAGTTGGGTTTGCTAGTATTTAAATATGCACTTTATTTTTCCTGGGTGTCAATGTGCTTTCACAATCTCTTAAAGCTACCACTATGTAGTTTTTTCTATGCAAAAATCAGGGCTAACACGATGTAGTTTTGCTGAGGAAGCCTTGTGTTTCCAGGAGCTGAAGTTAAAGATATCATTGCAGGAAACAGAAACCGAAAGATAGTTTCTTTCATTCTGACTGCTTTCTGCAGAGGACTGGGTGAAGTCAGAGAGTGCTTTCTCTTACCGAGAAACATACAAACTGAGGTTGTCTCTGCGCTGTCTTACTTGGTTGGAATGGAAAATTACACGCGCCGAACTGCAAGCAGACACCTGGGTTTGCTAGGATTTCAATATGCACTTTGCTTTCACTGGGGGTCAATATACTTTCAGGGTCTCTTAATGCTACCACTATGTAGTTGTTTCTATGCAAATACCTTGGTAACGTGATTTAGTTTTGCTGAGGAAACCTTGCATTTCCAGGAGCCAAAGTTACCCATTTCAATGCAGGAAAGAGAAACCAAAAGACAATTTCTTTCATCCTGCCTGCTTTCGTCAGAGGGCTGGATGAAGTCTGAGAGTTCTTTCCCTTCTGAGGAACATGGAAGCTGATGTTGCCTCTGTGCTCTCTTACTTGGAAAGGAATAGAATGCTCCACCCATTGAACTCAGGCGGACATTGGTTTGCTAGTATTTCAATATGCACTTCGTTTTCCCTGGGCATCAATATGCTTTCACAATCTCTTAAGGTTACCACTTTGTACTTCTTTCTATGCAAGAACAGAGGTTACCGCAACGTAGTTTTGCTGAGGAAACCTTGCGTTTCCATGAGTCAAAGTTACCATTTCACTGCAGGAAAGAGAAACCTAAGACGGTTTCTCTAATTTTGCCTGCTCTCATCAGAGGACTAGATGAAGTCATAGAGTTCTTTCTCTTACTGAGAAACATGCAAGCTGATATTGCCTCTGCACTCTCTTACTGGAAAAGGAATGGAAAGTTACAACCATAGACGCATAGACGTATAAGCAGACCCTTGGGTTTCTAGCATGTCAAGATGCTCTTTGTTTTCCCTGGGCGTCAATGTGCTTTCACAATCTCTTAATGCTAACAAAATTTAATTCTTCCTCTGCAAGGACAGGTGCTACGGCAATGCAGTTTTTGTGAGTAAACCTTACGTTTCGAAGAAACAAAGTTACCGAGTTCGTTTCAAGAAAGGGAAACCAGAGACAGTTTCCTTCATTCTGCCTACTTTTGTCAGAGGACTGGATGAAGTCAGAGAGTTCTTTCTCTTACTGAGAAACATGCAAGCTGATATTTCACCTGTGCTCTCTTACTGTGAAAGGAATGGAAAGTTAAACCCATTGAACTCAGGTGGACACTGGTTTGCTAGGATTTCAATATGCAGTTTGTTTTCCCTGGGCATCAATGTGCTTTCCCAATGTCTTAAGGTTATTATTATGTAGTTGTTTCTATGAAAGAACAGGGGTTACACGATGTAGTTTTACTGAGGAAACCTTGCATTTCCAGGAGCCAATGTACCAATTTCACTGAAGGAAAGAGAAACCAAAAGACAGTTTCATTCTGCCTGCTTTTGTCAGAGGACTGGAGGAAGTCAGAGTGTTCTTTCTCTTACTGAGAAACTTAACAAACTGATATTGCCCCTGTGCTCTCTTACTGGGTTGGAATGGAAAGTTTTACCTGTTGAACTGTAAGCAGACACCTGAGTTTGCTAGGATTTAAATATGCACTTTGCTTGTCCTGGGGGTCAATGTACTTTCAGAGTCTTTTAAGGCTGCCACTGTGTAGTTGTTTCTATACGAATACCCAGGATAACACGATGCACTTTTACTGAGGAAATCTTGCATCTCCAGGAGCCTAAGTTACCAATTTCAATGCAGGGAACAGAAACCAAAAGACAGTTTCTTTCATTCTGTCTGCTTTCATCAGAGGACTGAATGAAGTCCGAGAGTTCTTTCTCTTACTGAGAAACATGCAACCTAATGTTGACTCTGCACTCTCTTACTTAGTAGGAAGGGAATGTTACTCCCATTGAACTCGGGAGGACATGGGTTTGCTAGGATTCCAATATGCGCTTTCTTTTCCCTGGGGGTCAATGTGCCGTCACAATCTCTTAATGGTACCACTATGTAGTTGTTTCACTGTTAGAAGAGGGGATACAGCAATGTAGTTTTGCTGAGAAAAACTTGCTTTTCCAGGAGCCAAAGTTTCTGAGTTTATTGCAGGAAAGAGAAACCAAAAGATAGTTTCTGTCATTCTGCCTGCTTTCATCAGAGGAGTGAATGAAGTCAGAGAGTTCTTTCTCTTACTGAGAAACATGCAAGCTGATGTTGCCTCTCCATTCTCTTAGTTGGAAAAGAAAAGAAAGCTACACCCATTTACTGTTCGCAGACACTTGGGTTTTCTAGGATAAAAATGGGCTCTTTGTTTTACCCTGGCATGAATGTGCTTTCACAATCTCTTAAAGCTAAAACTATTTAGTTGTTCTACTGGTTTCCAGGGCTACTGCAATGTAGCTTTGTTGAGGAAATCTTGTGTTCGCAAGAGCCAAAGTTTCTGAGTTCACTGCATGAAAGGGAAATCCAAAGGCAGTTTCCTCCTTCTGCCTGCTTTTGTCAGAGGACTGGGTGAAGTCAGAGAGGTCTAGCTCTTCCTGCTGAGTGAAGTAAGTCAGTCACAAAAGGACAGATAGTGTGTGAGATCATTATTATAAGAACTTAAGAAAAGGTTTTAACACAGAAAAAAAATTATTTGATGGCTATGAGGGTGGGGAGTGTGGGGGGAGGGAAAATCACAATTTTTTTTTTTTTTTTTACATAGTAGACGAGGGTCAACTTCAGTGAAGGGAAGGACAACAAACAATACAGGGGAAGTCAGCAAACTGGATCAAACCAAAAACGAAGAAGTTTCCTAAACACATTCAAACACTTTGAGGGACAGACTAGCTGGGACTGGGGATGGAGATCATAGTTTTGGGGTATATCTAGGTCAATTGGCATAATAGACTCGACAGCAGTGGGTTTGTTTTTTTGGAGAATGTGCTAAAAAACAAAACCCTTTGAACTGAGAGGATTCTGACTTATAGCAACCATACGGGACAGAGTAGAACTGCCCCATAGACTTTCCAAGGAATGGCTGGTGGATTAGAACTGCTGACCTGTTGGCTAGCAGCCAAGCTCTTAACCACTACACCACCAGGGCTCCAAGAGAATGTGTTGCGAACCATGAAATCAGGAGAGGAGAGTGGATATGCTGAGTGGAAGTGGGAAAAAGTGCTAGGTACAGAAGTGGAGCTACAATGATTGTCTTGTTTTTGTCAACATTTAGAATAAACTTTGCAGTGTCAGCATTTGTGTTTGTGTATGTGTATGTTTGTGCAAGCCTTTCCCTTCTGTTTTACCCTTCATAGTCTTCTGAGGGGGGTATTAGATATGGGCCAGGTTGCAAGGAGTTTCAGTGTAGTGTGATGATTTGACATACTCAGTTAAATTAATTCGCTCAAAAGTCCCCATTCCAGACCTTGTAGTTCCACTCTTATTAATGCCTTTCCTTTCACATGTAAATCTGTTAACATACCTTATTGATTTAGCAATCCAGAGGTTCAGCTTTGCATCTGACTTCGTTTTAACCAACCCTTTTTACCTATATCAGAATATACACTAATTATGATAAATTTCTTGAGACTGTCTATAGATGCTCCCATGTTTGGAATCCTTTCTCCCCTGGTTGTTCTTACTTAATAGTTATCTTTTTTGTTTCATGGATTATTTTTTCTTATCTATATGAAAAACTTTTTAAAATGTTTGTTGAATTATTTTTGGAGTATTTCTTGGGGGACAGAATATACTATGATGTGTTACGTTTGCTGCCTGTCTTTCATTGTTTTGGCTTTTCAACATTAAAATCCTGCTTCCTGTCTCCTTAACTGCTGCCCCAAAGTAGAGGAAATTGGCAGAAATGGTTTAGGCATCATGCTGACATTCAGGATAAGCTTTTAGACCTCATACATAGTAATTTCCCTGTCTCTGGGTGAGTTTGGAAACCCTAGTACCATAGTGGCTAAGTGCTATGGCTGCTAACTAAAGGGTCTGCAGTTCAGATTCTCCAGGTACTCCTTGGAAACTCTATGGAGCAGTTCTACTCTGTCCTATAAGGTCGCTATGAGTCAGAATCGAATCAAAGGCAATAGGTTTTTTTTTTTTTTTAGTTTTAGGTGAAGTTTAACCCCCATATTCTGAACACCCGATGCATGAAGTTACACGTAAATAGCATTGCAGCTGTGCAGTAAGATTAATAATGTTACTGATGTAACTTATATGAACTTCCTACGTGTAAACCCCTTAAAAGTAACCTTCCATTCCCTCTCACTGAGCAGCGTTGGCAGTAGCAACCCTGACTATTTCTTTCCTTAGCACCACGAAATAAAGGTGCCTTTCTACACTCTTATCTCAGTCACTGGTTTATTAGCTGATTCAAGCCATGCCGACAAGAACCTAGGGTTTCCACCCAGCAAAAATGAGCACTTCCAGGTAATAATATCTCATATTTATCAAAAGGTATATCATAGTCATTCTTCAGAATTTCATTAATTATAATCATCACAACAGTTCTGTAAAGTAAGTTCTATTAATATTTTCATATTTTAGATAATAAAATGGAGGTTCAGAGAGGGTAAATAAATTACCCAAGTTGAACTCATGAGGAATAAATAAATAGTCCAAGTTCACATTGGTCTTAAGCATTAGAATCAGGTTTCAAACGTGGTCTAGCTGCAGGTTCCAGGCTCATAACAGCTACTCTAAATTACTTCTTAATGTCAGTTTTCTGCTTTAATAATGTCATCCCTGAAATAACAGAAAGTATCAGATTAAAAGAAGAGAAATAGCAGTGGGGTTCATAAAGTAGTGAATACCTAGGATAATTTCTGGGAGAGAAAATAAATTCAATAAAGACAATGAATAAATGAATTGAAACAACAAGCTAATCAGTTCATTTTGGATGCAGGACTTGCTCAAACTAAATAATGGAAAACCATCACAAAGTGGTTACAGAACATGGGCAGGTTTGTAATAAATGTGCTGTGGGGGGATATTAGGAATTATCATTAAGTCTGGAACAGGAGCAATGGTTACACAGTGGTTAGAGCTCGGCTACTAATGAAAAGGTGGACATTTCAAATCCACCAGGTGCTCTTTTGAAATTCTAAGGGGCAGTTCTAGTCTGTCCTATATGGTCTCTATGAGTCAGAATTGACTGGGCAGGAAGAATCTGGTCTTTTGGTTTAGTAAGGAAGATGCTAAAAATAATAACAAGGAAGTTCCCATTTAAGAAATGATTTGTGAATTTCTGCCTTGAAAAGTTCCGCCACCTTTAAAAATAAAGGTAGAAGTAGAATTTTTTAAAAAATAGCTAAATCATTATCACTAATGATGTGTAGAAGTTGGCCAGGGGCTTGTCAAGATTGATGTTACTTCCTTAAAAAGAGAGGTCTCTGAGGAGATTTTTTCCCTACCATCTTCTACTTTCTGGATTGTGTTACCGTTTGAGCTTCAGTTCTTAGCAAATTTAATTTTAGGGCAAGAGATTGGCAAATATATTTATTGGCTTTGATTTTGCTGAGCTACTGAACCAATGAGAGCCTTCAGGCCCCACTACTGGACTTTTAATTTGTTTTAATAAATTAAAACTTCTTCCTTGAGCTAATGTTTGAGTGATCCATTTACTTATTGAGTGTTTCATTAAATACCTGGGAAAACATTTCTAGATGACACAAGGGGCAGAGGAAGAGGGACATGCAATCACAAAGGTTGGGCATCATGGAATCGTAGGCTGTGCCATTCATATAGACTAAGATGTGAAGAAACCTGCTGAAAATGTGCAATATATTGGGTATTGCCATGGTTAATGTAAACATCCAAGTGCTTCCCACCACAGTATCACACATACCAAAAGGAACAACAGGCAACGCAGTGATATACATCAACCCAAAGAAAAGAAATTTGTCTAATCCACTTATAGTTTTTCACTGAAGAAGCTCCTGAAAATAGGAAAGACAAAGAGAAATAGAGACAATGATGAGAAAATACTGAGGAGCTTTTTTTTGATATACAAGTTAAATATTATTACAGTGAGAATAAGAAATAATGTGTGATTCATTAAAATGTTTAAAGACTCCCAATAATGTTGATAGTTGTCGTAG